>NC_084960.1:1355728-1358228 GCF_949316205.1 Platichthys flesus | reverse complement strand
GGAGAGGGATGGGGGGGGGGGGGGTGTAAAACAAATCTAATAAAAGGAAACACTGACGGACGCACCAGCAGCAGGTCACTGAACTCACTAGTTCTCAGAATGTGCAGCTGACGATTTTCCATTCGCACAAGTTCCCAAGAAAATGGATTTAAAGGAGACGTGTTCTGGAGACGCTCGTCTGCTCAGAGACACTGTCCTCCGTCTGTCTGGGGCCGGAGACACACGTCCTCCATATCAGTGAAGGGGACAAAGTCTAGAGCCTCCGTCCAGCAGGAGGCAGGAGCCTGGTCCAGTTGTGAAACGCAGAGCGAGCAGAGCTTCTCATCCTTAACCCAATAGACCTGATGTTAATGTAATCACAGCCTCTCTGAACAACAGGCTTCCTGCTGGAGGAAGGCAGGGTCTGGACACACACACACACACAACATACACACAAAGACACACAACACAACACTGGAGGCGTGAATCAACTAAAACACAATCTGGTGTAATTCTTTTAGCTAAAATGAGCGTTTTGGCTCTGTGTCCATTTTAGTCTTCGTCCATACAAACACACATGAACACACACATCACGTGACCACACACATACACATACGTGTGCTGGTGTAAACTGGACACGATATTATCGATTCCATCATAACATCTTGTCTCCTACACAGCTGTGAAACAACACAACATGGTCGGGGGGTCATGTGATGGAAAAGACCCAATCAGCAAAGGGCAGTGAGTGTTCACGTCATCGTTTCAGAACTTCTCTGTTTCTGCTCGTCCAGATTAAAACACGTTTCCAAACGTCTCTGTCATAACGGCTCTAACACTCTGACAGCTTGTGAGTCTGTAGCAGAGACGTGTCGATGTTCATGAGACAGATAAATCATTCACAGGCCTGGAGAGCGAGCAGCGGCTGGAGAACAACAACAGGAAAGGACAGCGGGGGGGGGGGGGGTGGAGGAGGTGGAACCGATAAGAAAGTGAGAAAGGCTGAGTGAGGTTTGGAAACTTGAGGGAAAACAGGTTTAGAGTCTGCGACAGGTTGTGATTATGGTTTGTTAACGAGTCACAGACTCCATCATCCTGCTGATGTAGCCTTCACTGATTCGTCAGCCTCCTGTCACATGACCAGAGGAGAAGAGAGGACCAGTGAGACTGACCCAGGTTCAGTTCAACTCTGTATTTATGGTGTTTACATGTGGAGGAGACGAGCTTCTACAACCATTCTGCTTCCTGTTTACACCGACAGTGTGGTGTCCAACTTCTGTACCTTTCTTTTCGTCGCACACACACACACACACACAGACACACACACAAAGTCCTATGGAATTTTCCATGCTCTCTGGAAACTGTGCTACTCAAAGACCCTGCTGATACAGCAAATACCAGCTCAGTGGGTCACACCCCACACACACAATCACAGACATACAGACACACTCTATCTCTCCCTCACACACTCACACTCGCACACACACACACACACACACACACAGGGCTTTGCTGGGACAAACACTACTGGTTTCCAGTTCCAGACTGGACTCATTCACACAGAGAGGGAATCTCATTCTGGAGATGATCCACATGAGCTCAATCTGAAACATTTGAATTCTCACATGCAGCCGCTCCGCAAAATGAAAATGAAGAGTTTTAGCTGCATTTCAAGTGTAAACAACAACAATTATTATATTGTAATCCAAACATGATACATACTGCTAATCACTGAGGTATCTATGATCCTTGCAGAACCACTGCTCCTGCTTCACATCTGCAGGGAGGAGGTGTTGGCAGCCGACACTCGCTCAGTGGACTCGGCTGTTTCAACGCAGTAGAAGAATCAAAGTGACGAGAGGAGCTGCTCCACACACATGATGCAGAGAGCATTCACCCTGACCACAGACAGCCCATTACACAAAGCTCTGTGTGTGGGTGTGGGCCTGTGTGGGCACAGCCAATGTGTGTGTGTGTGTGTGACAGGAAGACAGGGTCCTGCTCCTGCAATTTGATGACTCACCCTCCGATGTGCGTCAATGCAGCCTCACATATCTCAATCATGCATTGTGAACATGCAGCTCACACCAGCAGCAGTCCTCCTCACCAGTCAGGTGATGGACCTGGTTTGTGCCAGTTCCTGACATTGTTGGACGTTTCTGCTCAAATCACCGCTTCCTGTCGGACTAAAACTTCATCCACACAACCACGTCTTCATTTCAAAACAGAGTGAAAAAGTAAAAAGTAAAAAGTTCTGAGCCAGGTTGCATCCAACGTGGAGGAGGGATGGGGAACAAACCAGGGAGGAACCCAGAGGGGCCGGATCCAGGATTCATTTATTTTAAAACCAGATCTTTCCCTGTTAATGTAAAAACCCAAATATCCAGGAGCTTTAGGAGTCTGTTCAAAGTCTGAGGAGGAGAATGATTCATCAGCATCAAATCAAAGGTGGTGGTTCCTTTGAAATTATGATTTATTCATACTGGTGCTTCTGGTGAAGAGGGGGGAGGAGTCACAGGGT
>NC_084960.1:715438-725528 GCF_949316205.1 Platichthys flesus | reverse complement strand
AAAAACAGAAAATCAGCAGCTCAGGTGCGAAGGAGGCAAGCGTTCATTGGTTGGTTGGTTTGTTGTGTTTCAGCGCCACCTGCTGGTGATGATTTGTTTTGTTTCCTATTCTGACTTTTACGTTTTATTATTCATACATTTTATTTATAGTTTATTGTGGCTGAGATTGGCTGTTTAGAAACGTTCCTCCTCTTTTCTGATTCTGATTATTCAGTTTATAATAATAATAATAATTAATAGTAGTAGCAATAGTAGTATTTGTATGATTATGATTTTACTTTATAATAATCACTGTGTCAGGGGCCTGTCTCTCTGTCTGTCTCTCTGTCTGTCCTTCTGTTGATCTGTTGAACTGTTGATCAGCTGATCTGCAGCTCCGTCACGTGACGTGACTTCCTCCACTTCCTGTTTCTGTTGCACAGACTCAGCTGATCTCAGGTGAGTAACCAGCTCGACTCAAGTAACTTATTACCGCAGAACGTTACTTTCTTCACCGCTTCACTGTTAATGAACGGATAATTTTATAAGTTAATACGAAGTTCATTTGCCGAACTCGGTTTAAAAAACCAGCAGTTTAGTGCAGGTCGTGTTTGTACTTTAACCGATTGAAGCGTCGCGGTGACGAGTAAACAAGTCGAGATAGTGAAATAACGGGTGGAGTATTGATCATTAAATATGAGCCGAGTTATTAACTAGATTCTTCTGGTTCTCAAACTTCTATGTTCTTCTTCTGTAAAGGTTTGTAACTCAGGTCAGAGCCAATAACGTGTCAAATTCACTGTTTTCTCGATGGAGTTTGTAATCCGGTATTTCAATGCAGAGAACAAAGTTTACATATCACAGATATCCTCATTACTTTGGAAACGGTCATTTCCGAGCTGCCCGAGGTCACATGTGTGTGCACGAGCTCTTCAGGGTCAAAGTGCTGCAGTGATAAGAAATACACTGAAGTGAATAAATGAAGAGAAATAAATGAATGACTTTGAGTTCAACTTCCTGGAGCTCAGCAGTCTGCCTCAGTGCTTCATCAGAGTCTCAAGGTTCATAGAGAATAGAGAATAAAGACAGAAGTGCAGAGTCTGATCTGTGTGTAACTGATGAATCTTTGTCTTCACACTCGTCTGTAGAGAGAGAGAGAGAGAGAGAGAGAGAGAGAGAGAGATGCCGTCTAACAAGTCAGTGTCGGACGCCCCCATCACCCAGTTCATCAACTGCAGAATCCTGAGAGAGCACAAGCTGCAGAGGTACGACCCGTTCTCCCCTCCGACACACACCACACCATACAGTGATCAGAGCTGAGAGAGAGTGTGTGTGTGTGTGTGTGTGTGTGTGTGTCTGTGTGCAGGGAGGACCTGTGGGTCCGTGGAGGGAGGATTTTAGATCCAGAGAAGTTGTTCTTCGATGAGCAGGGTTACGCTGACGAGTGTGTGGACTGTGAAGGCAGCATCATCACCCCGGGCTTCATAGACGTCCAGATCAACGGTAGACAAACACGCACACACACACACACACAGACACACACACACTGGTCTGTGTCCTTCCTTCTGGGTGTCTCAGGAGCTGATCTGTGATTCCTCAGACATCTGTTTTTTTCTCATCAACAGTTTCACCAGAGTTCAGTCAGTTTACGATCAGTTATGAGAAAATCCTCAACCTGAAGAAACTGGAGCCAGAAAATCTCACAACTGAAATAATTTTTAGTTTCATTTTTCAGAACAGTTGCTGGTAAATTCTGTCGTTCCAGCTGCTGAAATATTCATATCATCAGATTTATGATAAACTGACACGTTTGAAGAAGTTTATTTAATGCAACACTGACTCTGCAGTTTAAACATAAATGAAATCACAGAAACTGGATAAACTGATGTTTAGACTGAGGACACTGACACACGTGTTATTGGATGGTGATGGTCACATGGGTCGTCCTCCAGGAGGATACGGCGTGGACTTCTCTCAGGCCTCTGATGATGCTGGCGCCGGCGTTTCTATCGTGGCTAAAAAGATCCTGGAGCACGGAGTGACTTCCTTCTGTCCGACGCTGGTCACCTCCCCCCCCGCCGTCTACCACAAGGTCAGCACCACTTTAATCTGACCTTGTGACCTCTCATGTCAACGAGAGTGTAGAGTTTCCTTCACACAAGAAACATCAAGATCTACAAATACTAAGTACTTATTTCACTATTACATGTTTTCATTATTGTTAAATCAACTAATAAGAATGAACACAGACAGAAAAACAATCACTAACTCCAGTGAAGGCATTTCAGCGTCAGGTCTTCTTAGGCTGCAATATGGAACTTCACCACTAGATGCCACTAAATCCTACACACTGAACCTTTAGGTCTGGTTCATCTGTCGTCTGCTTAAAGGTTTGATGTGATGAGAATGTGTTTCAGGTTTTACCTCAGGTCAAAGTTCACAGCGGAGGTCGACATGGAGCGGGAGTTCTCGGTACGATGGCGGTGAAGTAGAAACCGACTTCATGTCATGTGACATCATAACGTCCCTCATTGGCATGATGCACGTGAGGACGAACCCGGCGTCTGTCTCCGCAGGTGTCCACCTGGAGGGCCCGTTCATCAGCCTGGAGAAGAAGGGAGCGCACCCGGAGCAGTTCCTCCGCAGCTTCCAGGGCGGGGGGGTCGTCGACCTGATGGAGACCTATGGCGGCCTGGACGACGTTGCCATGGTAACACTGGCTCCTGAGCTGGCCGGCAGCGACTCGGTGGTGAGGGCGCTCTGCCAGAGGGGCGTCACCGTGTCGTTAGGTGAGCCCTGGTGTCCCGGTCCTGGTCCTGGTCACATGACGCTCTTCAGCTTCCTGCTCACGTGTTTCCTCTCCTCTTCCTCGTGCAGGTCACTCAGTGGCCAACCTGTCTCAGGCCGAGGACGCCGTGAGCAGCGGAGCCTCGTTCATCACTCATCTCTTCAACGCCATGTTGCCTGTGAGTCCACACTCAGTGTTGGTCTGTGTGTAGGTCACATGTTCGAGCTCGAAGCACGTGACGACTCTGAGACGGCAGATTCAAGACCCAGAGACCAGAACGTGTGCGTGACTGTGGTACAGTGGGCGGCACTGTGGTACAGTGGGTGGCACTGTGGTACAGTGGGTGGCACTGTGGTACAGTGGGCTTCACTGTGGTACAGTGGGCGGCACTGTGGTACAGTGGGCTTCACTCTGGTACAGTGGGCTTCACTCTGGTACAGTGGGCGTCACTGTGGTACAGTGGGCGGCACTGTGGTACAGTGGGCGTCACTGTGGTAGAGTGGGCTTCACTGTGGTACAGTGGGCTTCACTCTGGTACAGTGGGCGGCACTGTGGTACAGTGGGCGTCACTGTGGCACAGTGGGCGTCACTGTGGCAGAGTGGGCGGCACTGTGGTACAGTGGGCGGCACTGTGGTACAGTGGGCTTCACTCTGGTACAGTGGGCGGCACTGTGGCACAGTGGGCGGCACTGTTCCCTACCAAGCTCCCCGTGTGTCCGTGTTCTCTCTGGTTTTCTCCCACAGTTCAAGTCAGATCTGTCTTTGCTTTGATCCAGTTCCACCACCGGGACCCGGGGATCGTGGGCCTGCTGACCAGCGACCGGGTGCCCGCGGGCCGGACGGTGTTCTACGGTATGATCGCTGACGGGATCCACACCAACCCAGCTGCTCTGCGTATCGCCCACAGAGCCCACCCCTCAGGTCAGAGACGATTCTCCTCCTAGTGGTTCTGGATTGAAACGTGCACACGGGACGACCGAGCTCCGGTTCTTTAGTGAAGTTCACAGGAATCGAACTGGAGATGAGGAACGAGGCAGGAAGAGCAGAACACACGTTTACAGTCGGTTAGTTTGGAGAAATGAAGAAACTTCTTAAGCTGAAGCCAAATAATCTGGATCGCCCCCTGGTGTCTGGCTGCAGTACAGGTTATTCACCTCCTCCTCCATGTGAGCAGATGGGACATGGACCAAACTAAATTAAATGAATGTCAAAGATGTTTCTGTCGTCTCAGGTCGTTCTTCTCTCTCTAATCATTTATTTGATGATATAAAAACAGGATGAGTCGTGATGATTGACAGCTGACACTGACTCCTGATTGGTCAAAGGCTTGTCTGCGGCTCCACTACTTCATGTTTGTACAACAAGGTGGAGAATTGTTGACTTTATTTACCGTCACTACTCGTCCTCACCGCTCTGTGGATCCTCGTGAAGATCAGCTGGAGCGTCCAGAGCGACAGCAGCCGCTGGTCGGGGGTGTGACCTGTTTGTGTTTCCAGGTCTGGTGCTGGTGACGGATGCGATCGCAGCGATGGGTCTCCCCCCCGGGAGCCACACTCTGGGCCAGCAGGTCATCGAGATCCAGGGTCTTCACGCTTACGTGGCAGGTCTGGATCAATACATGATGATCTGGTGGAATCAGGAAGTGGAGGTGTGAGAGTTCTAACTCCGCTCTAACTTGTCTCTGTCCGTCAGGCACGAAGACGCTCAGCGGCAGCATCGCCACCATGGACATGTGTGTGCGACACTTCAAACAGGCCTCAGGTGAGTGTGTGTGTGTCTGTGTGTGTGTGTGTGCGACACTTCAAACAGGCCTCAGGTGCGTGTGTGTCACTTCGGTTTCATCAGCTGGAATTTGCATCATCTAAGTTTCACTGTGAGGCTCAGAAACACATGTTTTCATTATCTTCTGTTCTGAAAACTGCAGTTTAAAGTGAGTGTGTATGTGTCTGTGTGTGTCTGTGTGTGTCTGTGTGTCTCTGTGTGTGTCTGTGTGTGTCTGTGTGTGTCTGTGTGTGTCTGTGTGTGTCTGTGTGTCTCTGTGTGTGTCTGTGTGTGCAGGCTGCAGTGTAGAAGAAGCTCTGGAAGCTGCTTCTCTTCATCCAGCTCAGCTCCTGGGCCTCAGCCACAAGAAAGGAACCCTGGACTACGGCTCGGACGCAGGTGACGACCGGCTGCTTCAGCTCAGAGCAGATAAATGAAGTCACATCATTTCTTCACGTGTCTCATGTTCTCACTCGTGTTTTCAGACCTCACTCTGCTCGACGATGACCTCAACGTAAGAGCCACATATATTTCTGGAGAGGAGGTTTGGAGAAAAGATCCGTAGAAGAAGAGTCTGATGGAGCCTGGCCCGACAGCTGGAGCCTTCAGGGGGCGCTGTTTCCCCCAGTCCACAAATCTGAGCCATGACTTGACTCATCAGATCCGACCTCAGAGTTCATCTCTGGTTCCTCACTTTAAAGACTGAAGGTGTTTCTGACCATGTGACTCTGCTGCCGTGGTGTCGTTTCAACACTTGTTCACATTTTGAATCATTTCAGTTTGACCTCCTCAGACACAGGCTCGCTGTAGGTAGAGCGCCACCCTCTGGACAATCTCCAAACTTTTCTTTCAATCTGTTCCGAGTCTCACTGCGAGGTTTAAGGAGATGGTTTTTTATAAATGATGATATTCTGACTGTAAGAGACATTTATTTTCATTCCTCCTGATAAAATCACTTTGCACAAAACCAGATAAATCAACAGTGACTGACAGGAAGCAATACGATTTAGCAGAGGACGACTCGCTGCAGGAGACACACCCACGTGTTTCAAGCATCATATCTGTGTCGCACATCTTTAAAAACGTGCTGTGGTTCCAAACATGTTGTATTTTCTATGTAAATGTTTTTCCTGACGTTTGGTTTTCTAAATAAAATGTGTCTGGATTTGACTGGAATTAGTAGAAATACTCATGTGAAGTACAAGTTCATTTCAGATACTTCATCAACACATTTATTATGTTTGAGATTTAAACTGAACAAAGTTGGAAAATGAAGTTCCTGAATTCATAATTAGCTTTTCCTGTAAACTATAAACTACGAAATGTATCAACAGCTTCCAATGCAAAAGTTGAATCTAGAAGAAAAGGAAAATTCTGGAACTCGTGGTACTTTGTTTTAAGAATCGTCTGATTCTGTGGTTTCTCAGTGAAACGGTCATTTCTTTGTCCTTAAAGAATTTAAATGACACTAATGTGTTTTTAATCTTCAGTAGAAAACTGACTGAACAGCTCAACTTTTCATTTTAACATTTACAGCACAAAAACACATGAGAAGAAAGGTTCAGTGTGTGTGTGTGTGTGTGTGTGTGTGTGTGTGTGTGTGTGTGTGAGAGAGAGGTCGATACCTCCTGCCTGTCTGTCTGCTGCCTGTCCTGGACACGTCCCTTGGAGACACGAGCTGTCCACAGGAGGGGGACGTCAAGCTGAGCTCATTGAGGACAGGAGGAAACAGACTTCAGAATAAAAGCTACGACCAGATTGTTTCCTATGAGCTGTTTGTTTTGAGTTTAACTCAGAAAAATCCCTGGAATTAATGTTAATGAGCTTTTAATATGGTCTTTTCAGAAATTTTGAATAATATTGATGAATATTGATATTATGAATATTATTATATTGTCTGATTTATTTTATTATTTAAATTTGTGTTAATAAATGTTGCAGCGCTCGCTCGATAGCAGAGACTTTATTTTGAAAGAGCTGATAGGAAGTGTGTGCTGTTCCCAGTGTGTTGATGGTGAAGGTCTGGAGGAGCCGACTGATCAGAGGATGCGGAGCTCAGGAGGCGGCAGGAGGATCCAGACCCGGCTCGTCCATCTGCAGAAGGTGAGTCTGCTGCCTCACGGCCCACAGGAGGAGGAGGAGGAGGAGGAGGAGGATGTTCGCCCATGTCCACTCATTTCCACTCATGTCCTCTCATGTCCTCTCAAGTCCTCTCCTATCCTCTCATTTATTCTCATGTCCTCATTTCCTCCGAACTCCTCTCATGTCCTCTCCTCTCCTCATGTCCTCTTATGTCCTCTCACATCTCATGTCCTCTCACTTCTCATCATGTCCTCTTATGTCCTCTCACATGTCCTCTCACATCTCCTCATGTCCTCTTATGTCCTCTCACATGTCCTCTCACATCTCCCCATGTCCTCCCATGTCCTCTCATGTCCTCTTATGTCCTCTCACATCTCATGTCCTCTCACTTCTCATCATGTCCTCTCACATGTCCTCTCACATCTCCCCATGTCCTCTCACATGTCCTCTCACATCTCCTTATGTCCTCTTATGTCCTCTCACATCTCCACATCTCCTCTCATGTCCTCTCATGTCCTCTGAGCTGTCCTGCAGGTTACCTGAAGTCTGAGTGAAGTTCACAATCTGCAGCAGAATTCCTTCAGTTTGGATTCCGATCTGAAATCGTTTGTTTTCCAGGAAGTCACTCGTGTGATTTTAATGTGACACATGTCCCTTCAGGTTCTTCTGTCCTGCTGCAGTTTTCAGAGACTTCAGGTCCTTGCTCAAGGACACAGAGGTGGTGAGAGCAGGACGAGCCTCCGTCTGATTCTGTGTGAAAGTCACAGACGGTTTCTTCTGTTTGAGTCAAATCACAGTTAATATTGTTTCAGTTTGAAAATCTTGTGTTCAGTGTTTTTCTGTAGTTTTCTGAAAGATTAAATTTCAGTTTTATTTTGTTTCGAGGTTCAAGTTTTCTTAATTTTTTACAAAAAAATGTATTGTTCTGTTCGAGAGAAAAAACAAAACCAATCACGTTCATTGAGGTCGGACATTACCCATGATCCCCGGCTTCCTGAACATTTTAGGAGTATTTTATTAAATTATTTCTATTTTTAAAAGTGTACCAAGATTAAATTTGAATATTTTCTTAAGACAACTTTTATTATCACTGATTGTATTATTAATAATAAAATGTAAAAGTTTAATATGGACCTGGGAATCAGGGTTATTTTTAATTTGAGGGAAAACTTTCACTTAACTTTAATAAAACATTAAATATGTTTAAACCCTAAATTTATAAAACTATAAATATTTTTCTCCAAACTTAACAAATAAAAATAGATAAAGATGATTCTACATGTTGAGTTGTTCCACCGGCTGTGTTCTCCTGTCTCCTGCTCTTTCAGGGCCTCTGCTCCTGAGCCAGCTGCATCATGGGAGGTTCCACCTCGTCTCTTGTTGAGGAGGTCGAGGGCGGAGCCGCACCTCGGGGTGCGGCTCCGCCCCCCTCCCCCACCATGGGGTGTTTGAGGAGCAGCCAGAGCACCTTCCTCCCCCGACAGCTTCCCCGAGCCGGCAGGCACCGGGAGCGCAGGTGAACCTACAATCATACATAACAAAAACTTGTGTTACTATTCTTAGGCATTATTAGGTCCCTGTGACCTTGACCTTTGACCTTCACCAACCGAATTCCAATCGGTTCATCTGAAGAAACTCCCTCGTGATATTCTACAGATTTCGTGTTCACAACAATGAGACGGACGGAGAACCTGAACGCATCGTGCCTCCGGCCACTAGGTGTCGCCACCCCGGAGACTTCAAACTAAGAGGATATGATAAATCAACAAAATAATAATAAACAGATGCAACGACACATTTAACAGGATTAACAGCTTCAGTTGAAATACTGTGTGAAGATTTATGTAAAGAAGACGTAATGATGATGATTAACGACGTGTTCCACATTGAATCGTGCGACTGCCGAGCAGAGGAGAGATTTCATTTATATTCTGCACACTTTATGAATTTTTCATTAATTGGTCGATAAAAAGTGAACGTCATCCTCCCTGAGCGTTGTCCACATGTCTGCTTATTAATTATTACTGTCCCTCCGTCTGAATTCCAGTCTGTGATGGTCTCCTGCACCAGGCTCGAGTTACTCGCTGACAGGAAGTGATTGGATGATGAGACGATGGTCTGGAACACATGAGAATTCCAAAGGGAATCAGAAGAGAAGTGTTCGTCTGATACATGGAGATCAAACGTCCTTCAATAGAAAGTAAACTGAAAAATTAGACATAGTTTCAATTATGTCTGTAATTAGGTTGGTAGGTAGGTCGGAAGTAGGGAAGTATGGTTGGTTGGTCACCTGGCTGGTCACCTGGTTGGTCACCTGGTTGGTCACCTGGCTGGTCACCTGATTGGTCACCTGGTTGATCACCTGGTTGGTCACATGGCTGGTCACCTGGTTGGTCATCTGGCTGGTCACCTGGTTGGTCATCTGGTTGGTCACATGGCTGGTCACCTGGTTGATCATCTGGTTGGTCACCTGGTTGGTCACCTGATTGGTCACCTGGCTGGTCACCTGGTTGATCACCTGGTTGGTCACATGGCTGGTCATCTGGTTGATCACCTGGTTGGTCATCTGGTTGGTTTCCTGGTTGGTCACCTGGTTGATCACCTGATTGGTCACCTGGCTGGTCACCTGGTTGATCACCTGGTTGGTCACATGGCTGGTCACCTGGTTGGTCATCTGGCTGGTCACCTGGTTGGTCATCTGGTTGGTCACATGGCTGGTCACCTGGTTGATCATCTGGTTGGTCACCTGGTTGGTCACCTGATTGCTCACCTGGCTGGTCACCTGGTTGATCACCTGGTTGGTCACATGGCTGGTCATCTGGTTGATCACCTGGTTGGTCATCTGGTTGGTTTCCTGGTTGGTCACCTGGTTGGTCATCTGGTTGGTCACATGGCTGGTCATCTGGTTGATCACCTGGTTGGTCATCTGGTTGGTTTCCTGGTTGGTCACCTGGTTGGTCATCTGGTTGGTCACATGGCTGGTCACCTGGTTGATCACCTGGTTGGTCACCTGGCTGGTCACCTGATTGGTCACCTGGATGCAGTCACTCGTCCACGTTGAGCTGCTTGTGTTCTGGAAGTGTTTGGCCTGATGCCCAGATGCTTCAGGCGCCGCTGGAGAATTGAGGCCGGACGTCCCACCGGCTCCTCGGCGCCGCGGCACAAATCCTCCGGACTTGATTTACAGTCGAGTCCGATCAGACACGATCCTGAGATGTGCTGCGGTGGTTCAGTTCCTTATTCAGTGCATTAAAACACTTTGTGGTAATACCATCAGTGTGTGTGCGGCACCAGTTACACACAAGACTCTCTTCTCACGGGTGTGCAGCTTCTTGTATTATTTCCATATTCATGCATTCTAATCTACATTATTTATATCAGTAAATCAGAACACAGGAAATCCCCAAGCTCTGTTTTCCTGAAGTTTCAGAAAGATCAAAACTCCTTCAAGTCCTTGACTAACTCGCCGGGCGCCCTGCA
>NC_084960.1:602938-710438 GCF_949316205.1 Platichthys flesus | reverse complement strand
AATCGTATTCAGTTCAACTAAACAACTGATGTGTGTGTGTGTGTCTGTGTGTTTGTGTCAGGGTCGGGAGGGGATGACCTGTTTCTACCTGACCCACGGGTGGGCGGGGCTCATCGTCATGGTGGAGAACAGACACCCCCGACATCACCTGCACGTGTCTTGTGACTGCAGCGACAGCTTCAACGTGGTGTCGACCCGCAGCAGCCTCCAGACCCTGGACAGCATCCCTCCCCTGCACAGGTCACTGCTTCTCCGTGTCAGCCCGTCCACTGACAGCAGGGGGCGCCGTGCTCTGTAAATAAAGATGGACGACATGTGCCAAACGTAGACGTTAAAGATGTTTCTGATCAGTTTGGTTTGAATCAGTTATTTGATGATATAGAAGCAGCTGAGACGTGATGATTGACAGCTGACACTGTGTCTCTGTGTCTCTCAGGCAGGTGCTGGTGGTTTTGTCTCAGCTGGAGGGAAACGCTGGATTCTCCATCACACACAGACTGGCTCATCGTAAAGCCATCCAGGCGTCTCTGGGGAACTGGAGTCCTTCGAAGGCGATTCACAGTCCAGCTCTGAGCCCAGAGACAGCAGGTCTGCACCAGCCTCGCCCACTCTGACCAGTGAACTCCTCCACTTCAGAGCTCAGCCTCTGAAGAGGACGTCTGCTTGCCTCATTTGACTCTTTGATGGAAAACAGGAGTAAGTTTATTCCAACAAAGAGATCATCACGTGTAGTGAGTAGAAAGACTTCAGTCACATGTGGTTTCACTCCCAGTCTGAGCTGCTCTGAGGCAGAAGAACTCAATGAAACACTGGAATCCTCCTTTAGAGGAGACACATGCTGATCATTTTAAATGATCTTCTGTCAAATGTTCAGAAAACATCGCGTTCCTCAGACTGTCCATCGCTGCAGCTCCTCTTTCAGCCTCTGTCTCAAACACTTGGTTTCAGGAGCTTCAGAACTTTTACTTTTAAACTATAGGAAAGAAAAAAACATCACATGTTTCCTTCAAGTGAGAAATGAGATGATTTATGTTCTGTCTGAGAGCGACTCCGCCTCAAGCTCCGCCTCCAGCTCCTGTGTGCTCCACTAACAGAAGCTGCTGGTCCCAGTGACATGAAGATTGTTTACAACATGTCGGACACTTGACTGAAGTTTAGTTTGGAGATGCAGCACAGACCCACTGTGCGACTGCATTCGCACTTTACGAACTTTAAACTCTGCTGGATTCTTCTGGTTTTATTGAAGAGACTTTCAAACTTGCACAATGGGCACAAACATTTTATTTTCATGAAAACAATACAATCATCATGTTTTCAGAGGGAAGATGGAAAAACTATGCAAATGTTTGAAAGTTGTCTTGATGTTTCGTCAATTAAAATATGTGCAGCTATTTAATAGAATTTATGTTGCTATCCTTAATATCCTTAATAAAGCAATTTTCAAAACAAACAAAACAAATATTCTATTAAAAAAATTTAAAAAAATGTACCTGTAGTATCATAATGTATTTTTTTTATCTTTTTCAAAATAAAAGCAGAGCTTCCATTGGCTGATGACGAGTTTTACGTCACGGATTCAAAGCTAAACATGTGTTAGCCTCACAGCTGCTAGCTGATGCTAATCTGCCAGCCACCGAGCAGTCTTTCTATTTGAATGTTTTTCCACAGGACAAGTATCTCTCAGACCTGGAGAAGCTCTTCTGTCAAGTGGACGAGAAGAGGAAGGTTAGTGACTCTTCCCCGATCATCAGGGCGAGTTAAGGTCAGAGGAGTCCGGAGAGAGAGTTTGTCGTGACAGAAGTGAGAGATCCCAGACGTCCTGTGTGGGAAGATCAGCTGTGAGTGGATGAGGGAGTAGGTCATCAGGTACAACCAGGAACACATCGAGGAGCATCTGCAGGTTACACAACTACATTTACTACGGCTACACAAGAACCAGCTCCGTCCACACTAACACACCTGAAAACACACGTGACCTTTCACTCTGATCATGCGAAAAAAAGATTTTTTTTAATCTAGTTTGCTTAAAAATAAGACAAGAAAAAAACTTAGTTTATGGCAAATCATTTTTTAACTTTTTACCGATATTGACGATTGTGACTGCAGTTAAAACATATTTAAATCGAGGGCTCTCTTCCTTTGACCCGGTGATACGAAATCCACTGACACAAGATCAGCTGATCCCCAACCTGGGCGTGAAGGAAGTAATCAATGCTTTTATTTTGGCAAATGGATGGGTGGAGGACCACTGAACAACGAGGAGGAAGTGAGGTTTATTTTGACAGGTCAGGAAAAGACCTGCAGACCGGCCAAACTGAATTTAACGTCTGAGCTTCAGTGGATATGAACGGGAACATTTCAACAGCTGAGAATCAACAACGCGCTGATGACAATCATATTCATCACAGAAAGGAATCAGACTCTAACTGCAGCTGTCGTGGTGTTGGAGAAAGAAGCTGTAACAGCGTGAGACCGAGGCTGAGCAGTCTCTGGGCTGTAGAAGCTCAGTTACCAGTGATTTAATGTGATGGGACAAACTGTTCTTTAGTTCAGGATCTTTTATCTCATCAGCGACAGAAACAGGCAAAACTGTAAAACTCTGTAAAACCCTGTTTTATTTTTTTTACACTGACGCTGAGTTGTACAAAAAACTTACTGTGTCGAAGTGTTTGTTTTGTTTTGAACTTGTTGAGTGATGTGTGTTTTTTAAAGGAGACACAATCTGTTTCTGTTGCTTTGGTCATGAAATACACGTTATTATTATTATTATAATCTTCATCGTGAGGAAACGTGGCTGGAATGTTTCTGTTGTTCGTCTTAGTCCCTGAAATGAAACGTCTTCATCGTCCAGACCAAAATAAAACCAGAAGAAACACAGTTCATCAGATCCGTCCTCGCGTTGTTGAATCTGTTTCTTATCCTGAAGGAAACAAACAGTGAAGATGTGAAGAGCTGTCAGCCGAGGAACGTGGAGATGAAGACGCTGGTGTCCAGGTTCAGAGTGGCGTGCCACCAGCGGTCAGGGAAATACAGCACCTGACGGGAAACACACAGAACATTACTGACCACAAAAACCTGAACCCGCCCCTCAAACACTTTGTTTAACTCCACCTCCTCCTCGGGGTGGGGGGGTGGGGCTGGAGTCGTTCAACCACAAGGTGGTGATTGTCTACGTGATGATCTCAGATCAAACTCCTATCTCAGTTCCTTAAAACCAATGGGTAACGTCTTTTAGAAAACTGCACTTGGTGTCTCAGGCAGAGTGCAGTACCTCTCCCGGCCTGATGGTGCACTCCAGTGGAGCCTCGTGCTGGGGCAGGTGGGGGTAGGTGTCCCTCACCCAGGACAGGGTGGTGTGGTTGGGGTGGAAGTGAGGCTCCTTATCGGGCGGGTAGAGGAACCAACGCTGTGAGATTTAAAAAAAGAATCCATCAGATTTAAAGTCACTTTATTAGGAACACCTGCTTCTTCATGCACTGAAACTGAAAGCGGCCAATGGGCAGCAGTGTTTCCTTTGGGGGGAGGAGCTTCTTTTACCACATATATTTGTTACCTTTCTTCCGAAGATGACCTCAGCGTAACCGGGGCCGTGCCAGTGAAAAGGAACTCCGGTTCCGGGGCCTGAGCACAAAGACAAGCTCGGTCAGGATGAACCAGCTTCATGTGATCTGGTTACTTCTGGTTTCACATCGTAAATCAGGGACTGAAGAATCTTTCTGACATGTGACGTCCTCTTTTATCGATATGAATAAACTTTGCACTGTGTTGAAGACACTTATAAAATCTCTTGTATCCTGCAGCTACCAAGAAGCTCCAGTGATTTGTGTTCCAGCCTCGTTCTCAGAGGGATCGAACCTGCGATGCCGAAGCTGTACGCTCCGCTGGTGCGCGGCAGCACGTACGGTGGAGCCGCGTAGTGCTCGAACAGACTCTGCCACTCCGTGAAGTTGTTGTCTCCAAAGAAGTACATGGTGTCTGTAGAAGAGAGAAACAGATTCTTAATGACAACTTTGCCAACTCCTGTAAAAACATCAGATCATAGACTGAACACAGTTGATCTATAGCTGAACATGAAGATGACCAATGACTGTGAGCATCAATCCAACAAAGTACAAATACACAACTACAAGTAAAAATCCGTCTTTCAGAAGGAAGCGAGGTTTCCTGAGATCGAGGGGAACTCACCGCTGCCGAGAGCGTGGGTGGACTGAGGCCTCAGGAACTTGTCCACATACTCCTGGAACGTGACGTCCACTGAAACACATTGATCACGTGTTCGTTAGCGTCAGGTTATCACGCGTGAGCGAGCGAGTGTTCCGACGTTCGTACCTTTCCTGTAAGAATACGTGTTCGCTGTACTGAGCCGCACTTTCCGGGAGCCGTACTCTCGGAGTAAAGTCGACTTGGAGCAGAGCAGCTTGAATTTCTGAGACAAAACATGGACACGTCCAGAGGAGTCATATGTACAGTAGAAACTCAGAGGCTGGTGTTTAAGTACTGATTCAACCTCCTAACTGCAGTAAAAGTATATAAGTACAGACTCTGAAATGTACTCAAAGTATAAAGCAAAAAGTTTTGCTTTTATGATGCAACATTTAAATAGAAGATAAATCCCCTCAAATGTATCTAAGCAAAAGTTAAGAGTCTGTACAAAGTACAAATCTACTGAAGTACAGTGATGAAGTATTTGTACTGCATACTTCCCAGCTGTTCAGCTGTTTAACCCTCGATGGAGCTCATGACTCTGAACAGAAAACACTTCTGAATGTTTGGATGATTCCATGTGTACCGTGTTGTCAGTCAGCGCTCGGAGGACGACCGGGCGACTGAAGGCGTATCTACAAACCACAGAAGAAGAACCGCATCAGTAGAGAACCTCCAGGTCACAGAAACAGATCTCAGGTCAGAAGATGAGGACTGAGAAACGAACCTCTCAATGAACTGTTGATAGGAGAGCGAGGAGCCGTCCCACACGTCGATGCTACAGGGACCTTCATCCTGGAGCCGGAGGTCTGAGTCCAGCCACCTGTCAATCACAGTCATCAGGGCTCTATATGACACAGATTCACACGTCAGAGACAAAGTGGAGGAGAAACGAGTCGTTCCTTCATGACTGGTTCTGACCTGATGACTCAGCCTCGTGAACACACTCTGCAAACGTGGCCGACACCTTGTTAACATAGTGTCGTAATGTGTTGTAGTTTGTATCGTGCATGTTTGTATATAGTGTTTCACATCGTGTGTAGTTTAGTAAACTGTTGTTGTAATGCTGAACCATCCAATCGAGCTCCACCAATCAGACACCTCATTATTATACCTGAGGATTGTGGGTAGTGTAGTCCTTCTGAACATCGCAAATTAAACTCACTTTTCTTAAAACACTGTTGACTTGTGGCTTTTTGGTGAGTCTACCGTGGATTGTAAAAATATTATGGCTGAAATAAAAAACCTCTGAAGATGAATGATGAGTTCAATAAAAACAGGGAATTATTGATGGTCACGAGGTGAGGTCACGTGATCCTGATGTGCAACCTGAAGCTAACTTCACCTGAGGTCTCTGCTGATACCTCAGGTGAGAATGAGCATCAGGATTCACATCTGGGTCACAGTGCGAGTGAAGTCTGTCCTGACGTCACAGCAGCAGGTTCAGGAGGTGATCAGGTGACCTGCTGATCTTCTCAGTCTATTGGATCAGACTTCAAATTTTCAAAGTTCCGTTATGATAAACGTGATCACCAGTTAACCGGGACCACCGGCTCACCCCCCAGATGTCCGTGAACTCACCAGCCTCCCGCGTCATCTGGCCGCTCCTGGGACGTCAGTGCCACGCACACGCTCAGCAGCACGCACGCGACCCGACTGATCGATCGATCGATTTCCATTCAGAAATCGATCACAACAACACGCACGAGCCGAGGAGATCTCCAATAATGACCGAGCACCAGCTGCCCGCTCACTTCCTGTTTGAGGACCAATCACAAAACACCACATTAAACAGAGCGAGTGCTGCGTTCAGGGAACGTGGGGACAATCGCTCCTCTCACAGAATGGATGAGTGGTAATGAAGTACATTTACTTAGTTACTTCATCACCTCTCATTACTGTGAGAGGTGTTGAAGCCACAGACTTGTAATAAATCAAATACTTACTAATTTCTTACACTACGATTGTATTCCTTATTCTATTGATTCATTCTTACTTGATTATAATGATACCACAGTGAAAAGGGAGTTGATTTCATGTAGTAACTCATCTACTAATATAACACACACACATTACATATATATGTATCACAAGTTGACACAAGGACCCAGTGATTTTTCCTCTTTGGTTCACTTCCTACAGGAGCTTTGTTCAAACAGTGAATCACACCACACCTGCGGCTTGATGAATAAAGAGGTCAAAGGTTAAGATGCTTGTGAGAGCACATGGTAAAGCAGCCGGTGTCATCACGGCTGGTCACTGGGTGAGGTTGGAACAGGTGAAGCTACTGTTGACCTCCGAGAAGACAGCTGAGTTACAGGAACATAAAGATAAATAGATAAGAAATGAATGAACAATTTCCTTTCATTCACTCACATGGCTTTTCCTGCCACAGTTACGCTGATGTCACTCAACTAATTCTCTCTCTTCCCCTGAATCACAGGTAGAAGCACGCAGCTCTGTCTGAACTACTTTTCTTCTCAGGGAACGACTCTCCCACCCACGACCTGAATACTACCGTAGAAGACTCCGGGGTTCACCCCCCCCCCCCCCCCCCCCCCCCACACACACACACACACTCACACTGATAGGAAACTGGGTGTGACACTCGACAGTCGACTTTCCCTCACTGCCAACATCACTGCAACAACACATTCCTTTAGATTCATGTTGCACAACATCCGGAGGACACGTCCCCGTCTCACTCAGAAGACGGTGCAGGTTCTGGTCCAGGCCCTGGTCCAGGCCCTGGTCCAGGCTCCGGTCATCTCACGCCTAGACCACTGCCCCTCCCTCCTGGCAGGTCTACCTGCTGCTGCCATCAGACTCTGCAGCTCCTCCAGAAACCAGCTGCTCCACTGGTCTTTAACCTGAGTTCACTCAGGTGAACGGATCAGGTCCAGTCCACATCCAGGACATGGTCAAACCTCACAGCTCGTTCACTGGGCTCTGCTTCTTCCAATCAGCTGCTCCCTCACTGTGAGGGACAGCTGTCACTCAACAACTTCACCACTGTTTCCTGTCCTGGCTCCACACGGTGGAACCAGCTCCACATGGACAGAACAGAAAGTTCACACATCTTCACCCGCAAACTAAAAACACACCTCTTCAGACTACACCTTGAATAAAAGTTTAAACTAACAATTTAGTATCACTTACATGTCACCTACGTTTTGAACGTTGTAGTTTGGCTTTCTTGAAGAAATAGTACTTTCTTGATTCTTGTTGCTCTGGTTTGTTCTCTCATGGTTGATGCACTTATTGTGAGTCACTTTGGATAAAAGCGTCAGCTCAGTGAATGTAAAGTAATGTAATGTGGTCATGTATGTAAAGAACAGACGTTTGTGGTCATGTACGTAAAGAACAGACGTATGAGGGCAGGTTGTCTGAGGTATGTGAGGTGTTGTTTTTGTGGGAGGAGAATGAGTGAAGTCCATCTCACCTGGCGGGAGGAGTCACACCCTCCTGGTCCCGCGCACCTTGCTGCTCTGTCACACAGTGTGAAGACTGACTCCATGGAGGGCAAGATGTTGATTTGTTCTGTGCTGCTGCTCGTCTTCCTGGTCTCAGGTGGGTGCTGTCACATATTCTGTCAGTTGAGGATCACTGTTCATTATCTGACTTGTTCGAAGTAAAAATAATCTGAATAGAATATGTTCACTTCATTTTCTTTACAACTGGTTTAAGAATTCACATCAGACAAATTTACTTCAATTCAGCTTTTATATAAAATACACGACTTCCTATCCACTGATGTGAAACAGAGGAAATTAGGATATTTTATTGTAAAATCACCCTCCATCAGTAATAGTAAAAGAAACGAATAAAACAGACGTATGTAAAAGCTGTTTGGTTAAAGTAATTTTTGAGAGATGACCTGAGGTAAAGTGTTGCAGAGGGACAGCCGGGGCCCCAACAGCCGGGGCCACGACCCCTCGGCCTTCAGCCCGGACAGACGTTAACAGACGTTCACGCAGGGACTTTAAATTCAACTAGACTCTGAAATCATCTGCACAGAGAGACAGTGAAGGAAGCAGCTCTCAGGGATCTGATCTGGTCTGATCTGGTCGTTGTCTGAGCGTTGATGTGTTGAAACTGAGCAACAGAAAGCTGTAGTCAGAGGTTCTCATCAACACAGTAACAAGCAGAAGAACAATGAGCACAGAACCTGGTTACACACAAACAGGATCTGTTCCCTCGCACAACCTGAAAACCCTCAAAGGCTCGATGGTTTAAGCTCCATTAAAAGAGACTAGGAGCAAAATGCATCATATCATCATTCATTTCAACCTGATGTGTTGAAATCGAATGATTCAATTTAATGTTCAGCTTAAACAGTATCACATGACAAACAAGAAGCCCCGACATGACTTGCAAAATACCGTCGGTGCAGCTCCTATAAAGTAATCTATCTATCTATCTATCTATCTATCTATCTATCTATCTATCTATCTATCTCCTGTTTTTAGCCATGACATCACATTCAAGTATTCAGGGTTAAAAATCCACTGGACCCGGTTTGGCCTCCCGCTGTCGATCGTTCACACAGGAAGTGGTTTCTGATACTGGCTCCTGAACGCTCAGTGATTACATCACCAGAGGATCCAGTTTCACCCTCATTCGAAAAAGATCAGACGAGTTTGACTTTGTTAAAAACGGTAAATAAATAAATGACTAAAGTCTGAAACAGTCCCTTGTTAATCATCAGTTATGAATCGAAAGGGGATCCTTATCTATACTAATAATAATAATGATAAATAATGATAAACTTTTTTATAATATTAAACACTGAACGTTAATTTTGTATTTGTTTAAATAGAAGTTTATTTATACTTTATTATTAATATTTGAATACTACTTTACACTGTCATAGTTAGTACATATTAATGAGGCTTTGTGTTATCAGCTGAAGACTCGATGACGTCTCTCCAGGAAACTCTTCATTTCTCATTATGTAAATCCTGTGACTCACAAGTCGCCACTGAGATAGTTTCACCTGCTCTCAACTCACCCAGCAACATACGTGAACAACCTGCTGGTTCACTCTGTGCCCTGGTCTGTGTTGTTCCTTTATACCACAGAGTCTGAATACATTCCAAAGCCACTGTGCCTCAAAGGACAAGTCAGTTTCAATATGAATAATTCACAAAGTATTTCTTTATTGTGTCTCCAACAGGAAACAACGCACAACTAGACGGTGAGTTTCCTCTTCACACAATGGATCATCGTTTTTTTCTGAATTCACACACCAAGGAGTGAGACACTCACACTGACAGAGACAGTAAACACACACACACACACACAGCGCTGACTCTTTGACCTTTGACCGTCTCCTTCCAGTTTGTGGCACCGCACCGCTCAACACAAAGATCGTGGGGGGAGATGACGCCCCTGCAGGCTCGTGGCCCTGGCAGGTCAGTCTCCATCGTTCTAGCAGGCATTTCTGTGGAGGCTCCCTCATCAACAACCAGTGGATCCTCACTGCTGCTCACTGCTTCGCCAGGTGAGCACCGAACCACACAAACAGGTTCACAGCACCCGCCCCTTCCCAACAGGATGTGAGTGTAAAGGAGACATTATGACTGTACAATGTTTTTATGCTCCATGATCAACTCCCTCAGACTGTCCATCGCTGCAGCTCCTCTTTTCAGCCTCTGTCTCAACACTTGGTTTGAGCTCCTGTCTCTTTAAGACCCTCCTCCTGATGAAGCCCTGCTCTGATTGGTCAATGCTTCCAACACGTGTATGAATCTTAATTGGGGCCGAGTTCAGACTCAGAAAATTATTATTTCAACATTAACGATGGGGCATCGAACTCTTTTCTTGAGAAAGAAATCGAATGAGACGTCATGAGATCAAATACGTGTTTAATAGAACACACTTGATGTTACAGTGTACGATCTTATGGTATTTTAATAAATTCATTATAAGATATAAACAGTTCTTGTCACATCTTCAGTTGATGTGAAACAGCAGCTGAAGAATCTGTAGATCCACTGTGTGACCGTCTTTTTAATAAGGCGAATTTTATATACACGCCGCTGCTGATTGGACGACACCTCTGACACACCCACCAAACCAGAGCAACGTGTCAACGAGCCGGAAGCTGAGGAAAGAAAAACAATCCTAACTCTTTGATCCTGAACGTGTCCCCGGCTCTGAGAGCGAGGAGCCACATGTTCATGATGCAGATGTGCACGGCCCACGGGTTGCTTCAGGAGCTGCAGTGTTTCCTGTGCAGGAGAGAAACTCCCTTCACCACAGAACCTCACATTCACTGAAAGGCTTCATGTGTCTCCTTTGAAGAAAGTTCTAGGTTGAATAATGTGTTGACTCAACCAAACTCCTGCTGATGTCAAATGAGACTTGTTACTGACTCTCACATGTTGTTCTCCCCAGCACCAGCACGTCTGGCTTGGTGGTTTACCTCGGACGGGACAGTCAGCAGGGCCTGAACTTAAACGAGCAGTCCCGGGGAGTGTCACAGGTCGTCAAGCATCCAGGGTATAATGATGTCACCAGTGACAACGACATCACTCTGTTGAAACTGTCCTCGACCGTGAACTTCACCAACTACATCCGACCCGTGTGTCTGGCAGCAAATGGCAGTGATTTCCAAACCGGGACCGCCTGCTGGGTCACCGGCTGGGGAACTATTAGGAGTGATGGTAAGTGTTATGATTATAGTGATTATGATGATGATGATAATTATTATTATTACTATGATTATTCTTATCATGTGGTGACTCTCGAAGTCAAGCACATTCAGTGGGAGTGGAAGTGGGAGACAATCCTGTGGGGTCCCACTTCCACTCCCAGAGAATTTCCAGTTGCAGCACTGAGGTCTGGTTTGGAAACTTCAGAATCACATCCCTGCTTTTGACAAACATGTGAGGCACTGATGAGTGAAAGGGGGGGGGGGGGGCTTGTTCTTATGGGGTCCAACATTGAGACAATGTGAGAGGTGACTCTATCTTTTGAAGGTTTAAATCCATCACTTCTTTAAAACCTAACATCCTTGCTCTCTGTCAGTTTCCCTTCCTTCCCCTGGGAGGCTGCAGGAGGTGAGTGTTCCCGTCGTGTCCCAGAACTCGTGTCGTCAGGCCTACCCTACACTCACCAGCAACATGATCTGTGCAGGTCTGACTGAGGGGGGGAAGGACTCCTGCCAGGTGAGACTCCCACACACCAGCAGGGGACAGGGACACGTTTGGTATTTCAATATTCAGTCTGTAAGATTTAGGTGAAATATGTTTTTATTAATTGTTGTGTTCTTTGAATGGGCCCTTTATATTTAAATGCCATATATTTACACATGGAAGATGTTTTGTACGGTAGCCCAGACCGGACAAACTCAACCTGAGGAATATTGGGCTGCAACATGGCACTTCACCACTAGATGTCACTAGATTCTACACACTGAACCTCTAACTATCTCATGTGACCTGTGCAGGGGGATTCAGGCGGCCCCTTGGTGAGTAAGAACGCCTCCAAGTGGGTCCTGGGTGGAGTGGTGAGTTTTGGAATAGGCTGTGCTCAGCCCAACTTCCCTGGGGTCTACGCCCGTGTGTCTGAGTACGAGGCCTGGATCAAAAGCCAAATCTCCAGCAACCAGCCCGGCTTCGTCACCTTCATCGGCAACGCAGTGAGCGCCTCCTCTCCCTCCATCGCCCACTCACTTCCCCTGCTGCTGTGCATCCTTCCTGTTCTCCTCCCTCTGTTCGTGCTCTCGTAGGATGTGTGATGATGCCAGATGTTTGTCAGGAACATTAATGAATTGTGTCAAATAACCGTAAAAACATCCATCTGATCAAGGTTTATCAAATATTAAAGACCAATAGAAAAGTCTTTTCAAATTCATACATTTATTACGTTTTTTTTCTATTTGATGATTTAGTTAAATGGTAATTGGTTATAATACAATTTGAACTGATCATAAGTCACATAATCACTGTGGACTTATTTATAACTTTAACCTTATAACTATGTCTTTAGTAATGATCATATTAGTACAAGACGCTATCATCCATTAACAGTCTTTGATCAGCCGTTGATTCTTTAACCTGAAAAACATTGATGTCTTTTTTCTGTATGTTGGAATTTTCTGTGTTTATGCTTAAATATTTAAAAATTTGCACTGAAGGTGAAGTTTTAAAGTTGAACCTGTGATTTTGAAGAAGCATCTTTACTTTGATCTCTTTCTACTTTACTTTTTTATTCATTACTGTAACTTTTAACACCTTCAGACCTCCTGTGATTTACCGTTTGAACAAAGCTTACATGAAGTACGTCATAACTATATGGAACAATACACCAATTTATATGATTTATATGAACAGATGAAGTCATGTATTATGGACTGGAAATATTATATATTCTAATATTTTCTGAATTTCCAGAGGGATTAATAAGTATCCATCTATCTATCTATTAATAAAGGTTCTTGTTTCTTAACATTTGGAGTTGATTGTGAATTCATGATCCCCTAATCCTGACCAAGTAGTTCTGTTCACTAAACCTGATTACAGAGTTTTGTTCACTGTTGTGAACAAAGTGGACTGAACAGATCAAAGTTCTGAACTACGCTCACATTTCATGGTGCCCAGCAACAACCTGACTGATGCTGCTACTGGCAGGTCAAAGGTCAAAGTCGCTGACAGTTCACGTATCAGATTTTCACATATAAAGATTATTTTGAGGGACTTTCTGTGAATTTGGCCCAAATGAGGTTTAACTGTGTTTTTGGTGTGCACAGGTCAAAGGTCAAGGTCACAAACATTTCTTTATCACCACTAAATAACTGAGGATTTCAATCTAAAGTTTCTCTCCTGACATTGATTTAAGAACCAAAATCATCAGAATCAGAATCAGAATTCTTTTTATTGCCATGTATATTTGAACATACAGGAAATTGCCTTGGTGTGGTTGGTGCACTTTACAAACAACAAGTTAAATACAACAATAGCGAACAATGGGGGGGGGGGGGGGGGGTCAGCCTTCAGTCTTCCTCAAAAGTGCATATTTATTCAGGGCCTTAAAATATCTGGACTCTCAGTATCTGTCGATTTATGAATATGTAGCTGATCTCTGTCCAGTGTTTTGTTGCTCAAAGACAGTTGATGTTTCTATTTAGTCTTTTATTGCATTACTTCCTGTTTGGACTGTAACCCGTGATATTTAGAAATGTAAAAGTGTATTGTCACTGTTTAATAGTAGACATTTAACAATAGGGGGAATTATCTAAATAGTGTAATTGTAAAGAGTTTAAACATGAATGCAAACTTTATGATTTAATAAAACCAGTCACTGAAAGGAAAAAACCATATGAATTCAGTGATAGTGTTTGAACGCGTGTTTTACGTCTCGGTTCAATAAAGAGTTTGAGTCTTTGTTCCTCATCATCACATTTATCTGGGTCAACTTATTTATAATCTTTTATTTTTGAAGCTGGACCCGCACCGGATACAGAACCGCCAGTTTCCGGTCGGGCAGTTAGTCCCGCCCCACAGTCTGAGCCATCTTGTATTTAGCAAGAACAAAACCAGAGCGAGGAGCCGCGGCAGCCTTGTCAGGGGGAGCCGCAGATCGTCACTCAGATCCCGGGGAGAGGTTGAACACGTGTCGGTGCAGCGGGACAGCATGAGCCGAGGAGAAGCCCCGCGGACAAACAGCAGCCACACCCCGCTCCAGCGCTAGCCCCACCGCTAGCCTCGAGCTATCACCGCTAAGCTAGCCAATTAGCTAAGGCTAGTGACCCAGGAACGTTGAAGCGGTGACCGGCGAGTCTACGGCTCGGTTCCCGGCTCGGACGCCGTGAGCCTTCTCCACAGTGGGCGCTGCATTCAGGGGGAGTTCGGCGGGAATGGCCCGGGCGTCGTGTTGATCTTCCGCGGAGAGTAAACCGGGCTATGCGGCTGGAGGCTCGCTAGCTCGGCTGCTAACAGTTGTTTTTCGGTCCAGAGAGGAACCACAATAAGCCGCGGTGAGTAGCGCTACATTAGCTTAGCTGCCCGGCTAGCTGCAGGAGCTAGCTAACCCAGTTAGCCGCTCCAGAGGTTTTAACGCTGGGTCCGTGGCCTCCCGGTGGTCCGCGGTGTGTCGTGCGAGGCCTCCAGCAGCTGACCCGGTCTCCAGAGCCTGTGTCCCGGGTCGTCTGTGACGTGCTGGTTCCGCTGCACATGAATCACATGGTTCTAACGCGGATCGTCCGCACAGCGAGCAGACCGATGCATAATGCAGCAACAGACCTGTTGTCTGTGAACACGCGTCTGTACGTGGAGCTTATTGTCTGTAACCATGAATCTGCAGATCGTCTCATCCCGGAGACGGGGACGTGTTAGAGCTCCTCCCGGGTAAAGCGACAGAACCACAGAACTGTTCATTCAAGAAGCTGGAGTCTCGTTCTGTGTTTATGAGCTGCAGATCTAGTTCACGTATGATTGTTTTACTCACATGACGATGAACCAGATTGTCTCTTTGTCCTCGGCTGAGAGACACGATGATGTCACAGGACCACGTCTGTGTCCAGCAGCAGAAGAGTCCACGAGGTCTTCAAGTGTCAGGCTGGAGCGAGGCCACTCGTTCTGCTGCAGGGCCCAAACAAACCGGTGATCTGATGTTTCCTCCTGAATCACTGAAAGCCAGTTGGATCTGTAGACGTCATGTGGAGGTTCAACTTCTCATCACAGAAACGCTGTTTGTCCCAGCGGCTGTGAGCAGTTATGATGAGCTGGTTTGATGTTTCAGAGTTGATGCTTCCATATGAAACCCGGGGAACTCATTGATCCTGTTGATTCAGCTCTTTAGACATTTTTACACCAAGAACTGCTGAAGTTGTAGTGAACCCTGCAGCTATAGTGCGACTTCACAACAAGGAGCTTCTTCTAAACGTTTCTGGAGTCGAGATCAGACATGTGATCATCAGATGTCATAACACACAACCTCAGTTTCCCTTTTCCACTCTGTGTTTCACTGCTTGCTTCGTCTTTAAATGGATCTTGATTGAACTGGTGTGAGTTAGTATTTCTCCACTTTGGAAGTTGAGGAAACTTGTGTCCAAGCGTGGTTTGATAAAACCTGTCAGAACAACACTGTTGGAAAAAGATCGACGCAACAAGACTGTTCTCAGGTCAGTGAACAGAGCTGACGGGTTATTTTTAACACTTTGTCATTGATTTCCTCAGTGTTGTGGTTTACATGTGGACCTCCATTCAAAGGTCACATTTATTTCCATACCTACGTGATTGTGAAGCTCATCGTGTAAATTGATGGAGGATATGAAATGGCCCCGTGCCAGATCTGAACCGATAACCACCCAGTGGCATGGCGAGCGCGTGCTGTGACTCAAACACGCTTCTTCCTCACGTGAGAACGCTCGACCTCGGCTGCCTCCAGCTGCAGGCGACCACTCGTCTGCCGGTGACTGATCACCATCAGGTCACATTATAGATAATGGGAATTGGTTCACTGTGTTTTGAAGAGTGTTTGGTTGGAGGGTGAGAATCTGTCACTCAGACTTACTGGAGCTTTAAAATAATCAAGAGTCTCAGTGCTGCTCTGAAGATGGACCCCGAGGCTGAGTTTCCTTCACCCTCTCAGAGGCGTGGTTGGGTTTCCGTCTCTCCTCAGGTCTTCAGCTGACACTCGATCGAGCGTCTACGTCCACCACCTCATGAAAGATGTTTCATTCTCCAGTAAGCGCGTCTCAGTCAGAGGGCTGGGTTAGTCGGATGATTTGAAGCTCAAAGTGCTCATCTTTGGATCTTCATGGGTTTTATTTATCCTGATATTCGATTTGGAACCTTCATGGTGAAGGTTGTGTTTCTGTTGTGTAGTTTCCCACGGCTATTGTCTCCAGACACGAGCCAACACAAGTGTCATCGTTTAATGTGTTTATCCTTTCTTCTCACTGTTGTGTGTTTTACTTAAGAGCTGCAGCGTTTATTCGACCAACATTTAGACATTTTCAAAATGTATGGATCATTTTAGGACATTTTCAAGCAATATATCATATTTTCTATTGCAGGTTTCTCAAATGTTAATTTAATTTGTGACAGAAGAATTAAACTAAGTTAAATATTTTCAGGATTGAACTGTGGGTCAAATAATAATAACCCTTATCTGAATAAAGTGCTTATGGTAGATCTTTAACCGATCAAGCATCTGTGGGATCTTCTCCTGCAGCCTCCTGGTAAAAACCTGTAACGTGTCAGAGTGAGTCCATGTGAACAAACAGCAGGACAATTTGTGTTTACACAGTTCATTTCTGAACGGTTAATAGAAAGTAGAAAGCTGTGTCTAGCTGCCTGCTCTTATTTTGGAAGCTGTTTCCTTTACTCATCATTTATTCTGTTTGTTGTCACATGTTCCAGCTCCAACAGTTAATAATTGAGATCCATTCATGCTAAAGAGTGCTTTCTGAGAACCAGCTGCCATTTTGTTTCCCTTCTGCTCGGTGCTCTTCACCTCACTCCTCCTCATCGCTGCTCTCTGGTCTGTCAGGTAAACATCCTGTAACGTGTCGTGACTCGTTGGCTGCCGACTGTCCCACATTGATCAACTGAGGAGATAGTGGCTGTTGTGTCACCTCTAGAATCCACAATGTCTCAGAACTGATTCAACCAGAGCAGCCAGTCATCAAGGTCCTGAAATCTTTACAGGATTTTAAAGACGTGGACCAAAGATTTATAGTTTGATGGAATCTCTCCTGATGCATGTGAGGGGGTTTTCCAAATGGGTCAATGAACAGCAGCATAAGAATTCCATGTTCCAGCGTGTTTAACACATTAAGATGTTTTCTTCTGCTCGACTGAAGAGAACTGACGCATCACATCCTTCTTAGACCGAACACGCCTCCAGCCCACGTTCTAAATTTAAATAAAAAAGACGATTGTTGTCGTCTTGTGTTGATCCTGAATGTGTCTGCTCATAAATGCTAATCCCCCCCCCCCTCCCCCCCCCCCCCCCCCCCCCCCCCCCCCCCCCCCCCTCCCCCCCCCCCTCCAGTGTTCCAGGCCCTGGCCATGCCCGCAAGTATACGGGCGGGCAATCTGAAAGACCCCGAGGTGGCGGACCTCTTCTGCAAAGATGATCCGGAGATTCTGTTCGCTGACCTCCGTGAGATCGGCCACGGCAGCTTTGGAGCTGTGTATTTTGTGAGTGTGACATGAATCCTGAAAGAATTTCTTTGTGTCTAATTTCAGCGTTTTCCCTCTTCTCTCTTCGGCCTAGCTTTGTCTTCATGTCAGTTTCACGTGGATAGCAGGAAGGGTTTCGTTCCCTGGAGGCCGTTGTTCAGTCGACTGGAAACCAGTAGCAGCTGCAGTTACCACTTATTTCTAAAACATTTTTTCAAGCAAACTTCTGCGCTGGCTATGGTTGCCCTCCACACAGAGGACCAGTCGTTATAGATGTTTCAGAAAGGTTTCTGAAGATGTAGGACAGCCTGACAGTTTAAAGCTCATGTGAAGCTGCTTCACCAGATGTGATGACAGCTGTGTGCTGTTAAGTGGACCTGCTTTTACAATATGAGCAACTATGAGCCTTTCACAGGCTGCAGTTAGTTTGCTTACTGAAATTAAATCTATTATTTAATAGAATACACAATGCAGAAATGACTTGAATTCCAGTTTTCAATTTTACGGTAGAATGTCTTTATTCTCTTGGCTCCCAAAGTGCGACTTTAAGCCTTTTGTGTGTCGGTTGATTCATTTGAAAGTATTACTCAGCTTTACAGAAAAAGTGCATCATCATCATTCGTCATCATTTTGGTTTTAAATAAAAACGCGTGTGGATGAAGCCTACGCTGGTGGAAAGTGAATCATCTCACTCCACTTGTTTTTGTAAAAGAATATAGAACCAAAATAAATCAAATCTGTTTCTTCTGGAGCGTCTGAGGATCGGAGGACACAGTCTGTGTGTGAAAGGGGACAAGTGTCCTTATGTCCCCTGAGTGCTTCACTCATCTGATTGTTCCTTTTATTAATACTTTCTATTAAAAGCCTTTATGTTCTCATTGTTTAGCGCTTCACATTTACAGTGAGACTCCGTGTGTCTGTCTGACGGGTCCTCATTTGGGATCAGGCTCAAACCCGCTGCCGGGTGTCTCCGGGTGTCTCCGGGTGTCTCCGGGGGTTCACAGCTTTGAACCTTAGGACACCCACTAGTCTGAGTTTACACATGTGTCCGAAGACACTGATTTGTGCCAGCAACCAACTGAAGAGCAGCCGATCTACTTCCTGTTTACATCACCAGTGTACATACGTGGTCATGTGACGTGAGTCAACAGAGAATCTCTTTGTCTCAGACATGATTTCAAACTTCTGTCTTTTCGGTTCGTGGCCTGTGGCAGTTGAGAGATTTTGTGAGCAGCAGATTTTTCTTTCGGTTGTTGAGACGGAACCTGTTTTCACTTGTGGTGATTTGTTTCCTCTTTGGCAGCAGAACCAGTCACAGCAATACAAACAGTAAAACCACCCAGAATACATCCCAGTGAAGCACAAGTCCCCGAGCGTAGTAGTGCTTCTACATGTTATTTTTAACTCTACCGTCCCAAATACTCAGGAAAAAAACAACTCCAGAGATTTGTTGTGGTTCCTCTCTGTCTCACCCGCTCTGGGGAGAGACGGCCCGGCTAGCGGAGAGGGAAACGGAGCCGGGCCGGTGGAGCCTGGGCTGACGCTGCCAACACTGAGCTTTAGGGTGAAGCGGCGATGACACGGTGCGAAGCCGGGACGTCCGAGGCCGCGACGTATCTGCTGATGCGATGACATAGCGTCTGGGATCATCTAACATCAACGCCTTGGACAGCCCGGTTAGCACTGTGTCACCGCCTCCCCCCGTCGCTTTTGCCGCGTTTTAACTCGCTGCTTCACCGCAGGAAGTCTCCAATGCTCCCAGTAAGCTGCCCTCGCGTAGATCTTGATGGAAGCCGCTGCAAGCTAGCATTAGCTCTCAGACATCTATGGGACCCCGGGACACCTCTAAACGTTGACTCAACAGTGTGGAAGGATCCTGCTGCTCCCACTGCTCCCACTGCGGGGCTGCACTGGGGCTCTCGCTGCCAGGCCTCGGCCCACCTGACTCTGGTTCAAAACAATATGGTTGCCAGATTGTTTTCGTCTCCAGTAGCCATATTTCTACAGAGGAAATGGAAAGCTGAAAATCTGGGCGCTTGTATCTCGTGAAGGAGGAAGGGGGGCGGGGCACTCTAAACAGGTCAATCTAAGGCGGGCAGGGTAAAAAGGAGCTGTTTTAAATGATCCTTGTGGTATTTTGATAAAAGTATGTTACAGACATTTCATTAAGACCCCAATGAACCATATCAACTGTGGTGAAATGGGCATACGATGGGTCCTTTAAGGTTTAAATGTGCTCAGGCAGCAGTGGAGGACTCAGAGGATCCATCTGACTGTGATCCGCATGTTGGATCTCAGTCAGATCCTTGATTACCTGCGTGAGCTCCTTTCTCTCAGTAACTTGGTTTCTCGAGTGCTCTTGATTAAAATCTGTTTCTCCACAGGCCCGAGATGTGCGCAACAATGAGGTGGTGGCCATCAAGAAGATGTCGTACAGCGGCAAGCAGACAAACGAGGTGACGAACCAAAGACAGAACTCACTTCACTCTACCTCTCAGTACACAAACAGTCTGATCTGGTTTAAAACATTTTCTGCTTCTGGAAAAAAGTGTTAAGTGGAAACTAACGCAGTGTTGTGTGTTTGTGCAGAAATGGCAGGACATCATTAAAGAGGTGAAGTTCCTGCAGAAGCTTCGCCACCCGAACACCATCGAGTATCTGGGATGTTACCTGAAGGAGCACACAGCATGGGTGAGCATTGTGTTATACACTGCGCGCACACACACACACACACACACACACACACACACACACACACACAACACACACACACACACAATGGGAGTGAAGCTGCTCATAGTCCCCTAGCCAGGCGGAAGGTTTTCATAAAACCATGTTGTTGGATTGTTTTTACAAAGACCTCTTACTGAACCTGGTCTGTTGGCAGCGAACCCAAAGCAGGACGACTTTAGCACCGTGTACTTTAGCATCTGTTTTATTAATCACAACATTCAGCAGCATCAGGGCACGTGGTCCTGGTACCGTGCAGCCCCAGTGTTCAGGTGCATCACACGTGGATCTCACATGTTGAACTGTCTCTTCCTCAGCTGGTGATGGAGTACTGCCTCGGCTCGGCCTCGGACCTGCTCGAAGGTCAGTTCTACACATTCCAAGGATCCACTGTCGACCGTTGTTGTGTCTTTACTCAGTTAACGTGTTCGTATATATGACGGAGGTTATTTTAGGTTAGCTGATGAAGCGGCTGTTTGTGTAGTTAGTCTGTGTGGACTGAGCTCAGGTTGAGTTTGTGGGGGATTCATTATCTCTGGCTCTGTGGCCGTGCAGTGAACAGTTCACTGGTCCCAGCTGCTGACATCGGTCTGTACACGACTGTGTGGATGGTTACATCTGAAGTGCTGCCGGTTATTTTTCCTGCTCGACTGGTTTGTGCATGTTGACTTCGTTCACAGTTTAACAATCAGGAAGTGTTTTAACATTTTATCCCGTAATGCATTTGTGAACAGCGTCATTCTTGTGGTGATTGTTGGGGGAATTTCAGTTTGAAGATAAATTTATGCAACGTTCATTTTCATCTGATTTTTAACTGAAGCATGAATCCAAATGAATCGACCCTGGATCCTGTGATAAACACCTTTTTGTCTTTATAGTTTTTTTTGTCATCTTATTGTCGTCTATAACTCTTTTTCTTCTTTGCAGTTCACAAAAAGCCGCTTCAAGAAATGGAAATAGCTGCTATTACCCACGGTGCACTGCAGGGATTAGCATATCTTCACTCTCACAATATGATTCACAGGTAAAATCCTTTCCTCTGGTGTGTCCTCGGTGGAGATGTGATAATGACCGAGTCCTAACACTGAGCTTCTCTGGCAGGGACGTGAAAGCAGGCAACATCCTGCTGACGGAGCCGGGTCTGGTCAAACTGGGCGACTTCGGCTCTGCCTCCATCGTGGCTCCGGCCAACTCCTTCGTGGGGACTCCGTACTGGTGAGCAACTCCAACCTGCCGTCTTCCTAACACATTCAGTAAATTCAAAAGTAAAGAACACAGGAATTGTCTGCACCATGTTTGAAGACTTTTGTGTTGCCAGCTGATACTATGCCACACCCTTTCCTCCGTCACTGATCCGTGTGTTGGTTCCAGGATGGCTCCGGAGGTGATCTTGGCCATGGACGAGGGTCAGTATGACGGCAAGGTGGACGTCTGGTCGCTGGGCATCACCGCCATAGAGCTGGGTACGTCCTGAGGCTTCTCCAGGGATCCAGCCCTGAAGACACGGGACAGAAGTTTGACTCTGTGCTCTTTTCTTCCACAGCGGAGAGGAAGCCCCCGCTCTTCAATATGAATGCTATGAGTGCCTTATATCACATCGCTCAGAACGAGAGCCCCATCCTCCAGTCCAACCACTGGTGAGTGGGTCCGTTTCTACAGCAGCTGCAGAGCTTCACGCTGATATTAACAACCTCTGGACCGTTTGGATATTTCCACTTGTTTCAGCCCCTGAGCCAGAAAATATGGAAACACCTTGATTAGAATATGTGCTATGTCTCTGATGACGGGTTCAAACTATAACGTAACTTTTTCGAATATCTTTCCTCTGAACCGGAAGCACTTGAATTGTTAGCGTCCGTGGCTGCTCTCATTTCTCAAGCGTCTCTGGGAGTCACTCTACTCAGTGATGATAGAATCTCGTCTCTTCCTGCAGGTCCGATTCCTTCCGCAACTTTGTCGACTCCTGCCTACAGAAGATTCCCCAGGACCGGCCTACCTCGGACGTGCTGCTCAATGTGAGAGCAGCCAGAACCCAGTCTCATCAGATCAGCGCTCTGCAGCCCGGCCGAGCTGATGTTTATCTTGTTTCTCTCCATTCTTTCTTCTCTAGCATCGGTTCTTGTGCCGCGAGCGTCCTCTGACCGTGATCATGGACCTGATCGCACGAACCAAGGATGCGGTGCGGGAGCTGGACAACCTGCAGTACCGCAAGATGAAGAAGATCCTCTTCCAGGAGACCCAGCAGAACGGCCCGGTGTCCGAGGGGGGGGATGAGGAGGAGGTGAGCTTCAGTCTGTTGCTGTTTTCCCACCAAACGGGCGTGGACTTTTAATAGACCAAGAAATAATGTCCAGGAACTTTAAAAGGTTTCTCCGGCTCAGTGTGATCCGTGTTTCCACAGCTTCTAGAAGATGAAATGAACTCGCTGATGTATCAGAAGTGTGAGAAGAATGAACCTTTATGATGCTTAATCAGGTTTGTTTGCCTTTCAGGAGGTGGAGCAGTACCTGTTGCGGACAGGCACCGTCAACAGTATGGAGAGCTCCCAGTCAGTTCCCAGTATGTCCATCTCAGCCAGTTCTCAGAGCAGCTCTGTCAACAGCCTGGCCGACGCCTCTGACGACAGCAGCAATGAGATGGCCATGATGCAGGAGGGCGAACACACCGTCACGTCCAACAGCTCCATCATTCACCGGCCCACGGTACACAGCGACCTCGGCTTCACTTGGCTTCAAGTCTTTGGTTCATGTGTTGTCCAGGATTTAAACCGTCTGACCATCTCTTCCTCCTCTTCCTCCTCCTCCTCCTCCTCTTCCTCCTCCTGCTCCTCCTCCTCAGGGTCAGGATAACATCTATGACGACCCTTACCAACCTGAGATGGACCAACCCCAGGTTCCCTCGGCTGGACGCCGTCGAGCCTACTATCGTAACCGGGACCACTTTGCCACCATCAGAACTGCCTCCTTGGTGAGTTTACTTTCCTCCTCTCAGCCTCCAGCTCGGTGTCACCTGGGCAGACGGTACAGACGCCTTGAGGCTCTCGTCGTTGTTTTGTGTATTACAGCAGATCTCCCATCAGCTTTCAAAGGCCTCCTGGAGGCCAATTTATAGAAACTTGTATCCTCCAATATCAGCGTGGATGTTTCTTGTCCCCCAGGTGACCCGTCAGATCCAGGAGCACGAGCAGGGCTCCGCTCTGCGAGAACAGATGTCCGGATACAAACGAATGAGGCGGCAGCACCAGAAGCAGCTGATGGGGCTGGAAAACAAGCTGAAGGCGGAGATGGATGAGCACCAGCTGAAGCTGGACAAGGAGCTGGAGAACCAGAGGAACAGCTTCTCCACCGAGGCTGACAAGCTGTCCAAGAAGCACCAGGCCATCCTGGAGAAAGAGGTGATGGAGACAGTCTTCAGAATGTAGTTAGCCTGAAGGGATCGTAAAGTCCCTCTGCACTTGGTCTGGCCCCGTTAAGCTGTGTAGACACAAAAGGATCTACAATCTGTGTTACATGACATTGATATTTATTTAGTCAGTCGACAGATGGTACCTTCTCAGCATGTGCACTATAGAAACGAGCCCTGACTCTGCCCTGTGTCCTCGTGCAGACGAAAGCAGCTCTGGCCGAGGAGAAGAAGTTCCAGCAGCACATACAGGGTCAGCAGAAGAAAGAACTGACCAGTTTACTGGAGTCACAAAAACGCCAGTATCGCCAACGCAAGGATCAGCTGAAAGAGGTACGAGCTCCCACGTGTCCATGGGTTCTCATGACTGGGGCACGAACACACAACCAGTCTGCGTTAGTGTCACTACTTCAAACCTCCTTTCCAGAGAGTACGACATCAGAGTAGATCAAAACTCTGACTAACACTTACTGTCAGTAACAGTTCCACCTCGTTGTCACTCTACTTCCTGTTTACACCGACCAGTGTACGTAAACAGTCACATGACTCGTGTTCCTAGTTGTCAAACGACACTGTGTTGTCGTCTGGAGGAGGAACAAGTGAAGATGGAGTCGATTTCTCCAAGTTTGGTTTTCTGCGTTAAACAGGAGCTGAGCGAGAACCAGTCGACGCCGAAGCGCGAGAAGCAGGAGTGGCTGATCCGGCAGAAGGAGTGTTTGCAGCAGATGCAGGCGGAGGAGGAGGCCAGTCTGCTCCGGAGGCAGCGGCAGTACTACGAGCTGCAGTGTCGTCAGTACAAGAGGAAGATGCTGCTGGCTCGACACAACCTGGAGCAGGACCTGCTCCGAGAGGTGGGAGCTGCTCGGTCCAACCTGGTTCACCTCAGTTTCCACTGTGACTCAGTGCAGCGGGTTTAGTTCCACAACATCCCAGTGGGAATGAACTGGCGATGTTAAGCTGGTTCTTTTCATTTTGTCAATTAAATTATATTTTTGGAATGAATTCCCACCGATTGGAAAGTGTCTCAGCCTTTAAACACCGCAGAGCTATGATTTTATATCTTATGAATCTTATGAGCTAAATTAGTCGGGTGTTCTAAATTAGTCGGGTGTTCTAAATTAGTCGGGTGTTCTTAAAGAAATAAATTGTATACAAACAATTATTCAATATATATATTCTATATCTGTAGAAACAGAAGCAGTTTTTAATCACAACGTGTTTATTAGAACCAGGCTTTAAACTGCCAAATGTTTAATTTGTTAGTTTATTTCCAATTGTCTTCGTCGTCCAGGACCTGAACAAGAAGCAGACGCAGAAAGACCTGGAGTGCGCCATGTTGCTGCGACACCACGAGTCCACCCAGGAGCTGGAGTTCAGGCAGCTGAGCTCCGTGCAGCGAACTCGGGCCGAACTGATCCGAACGCAGCACCAGACCGAGCTGACCAACCAGATGGAGTACAACAACCGGCGTGAGCAAGAACTTCGCCAGAAACACACCGTGGAAGTCCGGCAGCAGCCCAAGAGCCTCAAGGTCCGAAGTGACGGAGCTGGAAAGAATAAGATTCAGTTTTCTGATGTTATTTAAATTTTCAAATGATTTCTACACATCCGGAAATCTGGAAATGGATTTTACCTGCAGCTAAATTCTCATCAAATCAATAACTGTCACAAATTTTAGTTTTAGCACAAAATCCAGATAAGACAAATGACCTTGTGTGTTTGACCTCCTGGTTCCAGACCAAAGAGATGCAGATCAAGCGTCAGTTCCAGGAGACGTGTAAGATCCAGACCCGTCAGTACAAAGCTCTGAGGAACCACCTGCTGGAGAGCACTCCCAAGTCCGACCACAAGGCCGTCCTCAAACGCCTCAAAGAGGAGCAGACGCGTAAGCTGGCCATCCTGGCCGAGCAGTACGACCACTCCATCAACGACATGCTGTCCACACAGGCTGTGAGTAAGGCAAGGAAACCGAGCACCTTCTACACCTGAACCTTTCAGATCAGTCACAGCCACACTTTGCTTCCCTCAGCCAGGAGCACTGCTGAGTCACAGACTCCAGGGAATTATTATTACTTTCTTCTACATCAAAGTCTTGAAGAGGAAATAAAGAAAATGCTTCTAGAGATTCTGTGCAGAGAGGCTTTGTCTTCGTGCTCTACTGATACCGAGACTTGTCCCCGTGTCCCCACAGCTGCGACTGGACGAGACCCAGATGGCGGAGTACCAGGTGCTGCGGATGCAGCTGCAGCAGGAGCTGGAGCTGCTCAACGCCTACCAGAGCAAGATCAAGATCCACACGGACACGCAGCACGAGCGGGAGGTGAAGGACCTGGAGCAGAGGGTGTCCATCCGCCGAGCGCTGCTGGAGCAAAGGGTAACTCCACCAGACACCACTCACGTCTCAGGGTCTCACAGGCGGCTGCTGGAACTCAGCGTCCACACTGAAGTGTCCACTGCAGGAGCTCGGTGACGAGGACATGAACACACAACATCCTGGTTCCAGGTTCTGTGTCGATTCAAACAAGTTCCAGACATTTCAGACAGAAAAGAAACGCATCGTCTCCTCAGACTGAATTTTAAATATCTGAGTTAAAAAAAATTGTGGAAGATATTTAATTATTTTAATTATTTTAAGAGCCCCAGTGAAAATGTTAATTTGATTAAAAACTGTTAAGTTGAGTCCGAGTGAGTTTGAAAAAAGTATCAAGCGAAAATTGAATCCTTGAAAGACGAAAGTGAAGGATGACGATAAAGTTTAGTTTCAATGTGTTTGATCATTTGTTCGCTTCTGGAGAAAATCTGAAGTTCCAAAATGTCCCGTGTGTCAGATCGAGGAGGAGATGCTGTCGCTGCAGAACGAGCGGTCGGAGAGAATCCGGACCTTGCTCGAGCGCCAGGCGCATGAGATCGAGGCCTTCGACTCGGAGAGCATGCGGCTCGGCTTCAGCAACATGGCGCTGACCGGCATCCCCGCCGAGGCCTTCAACCAGGGCTACCCCACCCCCAGCCCCTCGTCGGGCTCCAGCGGCTGGCCCTCGCGGCCCGTCCCGCGCTCGGGCAGCCACTGGAGCCACAGCGTGCAGAACTCAGTGGCCACTCCATCCTGGCGCAGTCAGAACCACGGAGGAGGTGGAGGTGGAGGAGGAGGAGGAGGAGGTGGAGGAGGTGGAGGAGGTGGAGGAGGAGGAGGAGGAGGATTCAGCCGTGCCGAGTCCATCACCTCCTCCCACGGCATCGGCAGGGACAGCGAGATGAACAAGGGCAGCAGGGGCCACTCGTCCTCCCACCATCACCACCACCACCACCACCACCACCAGCAGCAGCAGATGCAGCAGCAGCAGCAGCAGATGCAGCAGCAGCACTACCTCCCCCAGCACTACCAGCACCACCAGAGCACGCCACAGCTCTACCGCGACAGCCATGAGCGCGACCCCCGGGAGCGTGAACGTCCCAGGGAGTGGGTGGGAGGAGGAGGGGGGCACTACTCCCATCACCCCCAGGGACACCACCACCACCACCTCTCCACCCACGCCTCCTCCCAGTCCCTGGCGCTTCTTCCACCACCGCCGCCTCCTCCCCCCATCTCCCTCTCCTCCTCCTCTCCCCCCTCCTCCTCATCCTCCTCCTCGTCACAAGGATGCTACGCAGGCGGGGGCCTGAGCGTCAGGGGCCCCAATCTGATGGCCCTGAGAAACAGCCCCCAGCCTCTGAGGAGGACGGCCTCGGGGGGGCCAGGGAGTGGTGGGGGGAGCGACGGTGGGCTCAGCCGGAGCACATCCGTCACCTCCCACATTTCTAACGGCTCCCACCTCTCCTACTCATGAAACCTCTCGAGTCACATGGTCACGAGGAGCAGCAGCAAGTCAAGAGAAGAGAGAACGATTTTTAAAGTCTACATTTTCAGATCTCATTTCTTAAAGTGGAGAAGAGAGAGAGGAAGCTTTTATCAAAACAGAAACTAGTATTAACCCCCCCCCCCCCATAGTAATGGCGATGAAACAAAACAGTCCAAAAAAAGTGGCCAAATCCAAGAAGAAAAGGAGTTCACACAGTGAAGCTGTTGCACAGAAGTGACTCTGCAGTGAGATGTTGGAGGAGACGTCCCCGAGGTCCCAGTCCGTCAGCTGCTCCCAGTTGAAGCAGGTGGATGTTCAGGTCACATGTTTTTTTTAATCCGTTATTTTGTGGAGTTCCACTTTGTCTGCTGGTGATTTAAAAACCACTGTAACTATGTAAATACCAGTCGATTGTAAACCTGGTTTCTCCGTGTTCCATACGCTCAGACGAGATGTTACAAAACACACTGCCATCTTTTTGTTAGGAAACTCGACCACTGCCCTTTGACCTCCTTAAAGGAACCTCCCACATTTTGGGTCATGAGCTCGAGAGCTGACTTCACCATCTTCTTAAGTGAAGATTTTTATAAATCAGTTATTAGTATAATTATTTTTTGCAGAAACACTGGAAGCAGGAAACTTCCAAGTCTTTAAAACATCTTCAAAACCGTCACATCCTCACAAGAAGAAGAACCAGCCTCGTTTGCTTCAGGTCTTACGGTAACGGTTATTTGTAACTCTTCAGTGCTCCTGTACCGTAAAACCTCAAATAAACAAGCATCACATTTTCGATGACCGTCTCCGTTATCAATATATACGTTTTTTGATATATATATAGTTATAAAACCTTATCACAAAGACATGTCATTGAGGTTTAATATTTTACAGTTTAAACATTACACTTTGTTATAAATTGTTCTAAAAGAATACAAAATAATTTTGAAGCTGTTGTAAAAGTTTTTATGTTTTTAGTATTTCTTCTTTTTTTGAGCTGCAGTAATTGAACTTGATGAGACGATGACATCATCTCCTCTCACTGCAAAAACCAGAATCTCCAAAATGTGGGAGTGTTCCCTTCAGGAGATGCTGCCAGAAAGTGTGAATGTGTGCGAGTATGGATGTGTGTGTGTGTGTGTGTATGGATCGTGTGTGTGCGCAGCACTGACAGCTTCACTCGCCCCCCCCCCCCCAAGTTTCTCTGCATCTGTAGATAAAATGATAAAATGTACATGTGCTTAAACAGATTAGTACAACTCGGTGCATGGAGCCTGTACAGACGCATTTGTATGAATAACATGCACACTACCTATTTATATAAATGCATATAAATGTCAGATACCTGTGTAAATGTGGCAGCAGGTATCCTGAAGATTGTTCACTGTCAAACACGTACTTATATCATTGTACATAGAAGCACTAACTTCTTCTGAGACCGTGTTTGAGTAATACTGACCATTACTTTGTCACGTGACTCCTACAGATTTGTCCTAGAAGCAGACGAATAGATGCTGTCATGATTATTTCTTCTACTGCAGGTGGAATATTTATGTTACGCTTACTTCTAAGTTTTAAAATGTTATTGCCATTTTTGACCACTAGGTGGGGAATAAGCGCAATGTTACTGTGATAGAGCTATAAATATAAATCCTAGTGTTTTTAAGGAGGAGAAAAGGACTACGTTTCCCAGCATTCCTGTGGAGGTCTCAGGGCGAGGTTCTGGGCTTTGATCTTTATTTTAGTTTCTTTGAGCCAGTATTAAAACATCGAGCGTCACAGTCGAGCTGAATCACCGACAAATATCCAGATTCTTTTACTAAGTTTGGTGCCATATTTTTATTCTTTTTATTTTTTATTGTATGTGACATTTTGCTCTTTACTGTGCGAAACGTTACGTTTGCTGCAAAACATGGAGCCCGAAAAGTGTTCGGTATTAGATACATGAAAAAAGAAGAAAATGATGACATTTAAAAAACTCAATAAATGACAAAACAAAGACTGTTTTATTGATTCATTGATTTATTTATGATTCCTGAGAGGTTTGAGTTTTACCTTGTCCACGATTATTTTCATTATATTGATATTGAAAAAAGATTACAGTTTCCTTACGTTATCAAATACATAAGTAAAGGGTCGTAATAAAGGGGATTTGGGCCTACGTCACGTCCTGTCTGTCATCAAGCTGCTGAGGAAACGGGAAACAAGCCCGGTTAAAATAAAGCACAGAGTTTAGCTGATTAGACACCCACACTTTCCTGTGACAGTGAACGCATCATCTTTGGGATTTAGACTCAAACAAAAAAAACACTAATAATAAAGTTATCATAATTACTATTTATTGGAATTTATTAACAGTCGATTATAAATATTAATAATTTTAAACTTATTGATAAATGGAATAGTTATTTAATTTAATCATTTATTAATGAACACATTCACTAACGCATATTTAATTATATATTTTTTGATTTCTTATTTGATAAGAAGTTAATGACTTAAATAAGAAAACAGCAAAAACAAATAAATGAATTATTGTGGAAACATGGACCGGAAGTCGTGCTCTAGTGTCCGCGGCTCGACAGACGGAAGTTGTCATTGACACAGAACCAGGGGACGTTTTCTCGGTTTCTCCCAGAAACCAGTGAGTCCAGGCGGGTCACGAGTTCGAACACTCCGAGGGTCGAGTCCCAACATCCGGAGCCGCAGACATGACGCAGGACAATATCTTCCTCTTCGTCCCCAATTTAATCGGTGAGTTTGACGCCTTGTTAGCTTAGCTTAGCATCGCACGGCCGATGTGACGGAAGAGTCCAACATGGAGGAGGAGCCACTGTGTCTTTAAATCTGGTTAAACTACGAAGGATAGATAATGAAATGAACAAGTGACGTTCGATTCACGTCATTGTGTTTATTTCTTTTATTGTCAATCATTGGAAACGTTTAATAAAAGAATCGAAACGAAACCAAACACTTGAGTTACAGTGACGTCACAGTAAACAGACTGTCGGTAAATGACGTCATGGAAACGAGTTCAGTTTCTTTTAATAAAAAGTTTTAAACTCTTAAGACACAAATCAGATCATTGCTTTAATTCTGTAGACGAAGAAGTTGAATGTGAGACTTGTTTTCTAACTTCCTGTCTCCTGTGCTGTCTCCTGTGTTGTCTCCTGTGTTGTCTCCTGTGTTGTCCCCTGTGCTGTCTCCTGTGTTGTCCCCTGTGCTGTCTCCTGTGTTGTCTCTTGTGTTGTCTCCTGTGCTGTCTCTTGTGTTGTCCCCTGTGCTGTCTCCTGTGTTGTCTCTTGTGCTGTCTCCTGTGCTGTCTCTTGTGTTGTCCCCTGTGCTGTCTCCTGTGCTGTCTCTTGTGTTGTCCCCTGTGTTGTCCCCTGTGTTGTCCCCTGTGTTGTCCCCTGTGCTGTCTCTTGTGCTGTCTCTTGTGTTGTCTCTTGTGTTGTCTCCTGTGCTGTCTCCTGTGCTGTCTCCTGTGCTTTCTCCTGTGTTGTCTCCTGTGCTGTCCCCTGTGCTGTCTCCTGTGTTGTCTCCTGTGTTGTCTCCTGCGTTGTCCCCTGTGCTTTCTCCTGTGTTGTCTCTTGTGTTGTCCCCTGTGCTGTCTCCTGTGTTGTCTCCTGTGTTGTCTCCTGTGCTGTCTCCTGTGTTGTCTCCTGTGTTGTCTCCTGTGTTGTCTCTTGTGTTGTCTCCTGTGTTGTCCCCTGTGCTGTCTCCTGCGTTGTCTCCTGTGTTGTCTCCTGCGTGGTGCCCTGTGTTGTCCCCTGTGCTGTCTCCTGTGTTGTCTCCTGTGTTGTCTCCTGTGCTTTCTCCTGTGTTGTCTCTTGTGTTGTCCCCTGTGCTGTCTCCTGTGTTGTCTCCTGTGTTGTCTCCTGTGCTGTCTCTTGTGTTGACTCCTGTGTTGTCTCCTGCGTGGTGCCCTGTGTTGTCCCCTGTGCTGTCTCCTGTGTTGTCTCCTGTGTTGTCTCCTGTGCTTTCTCCTGTGTTGTCTCTTGTGTTGTCCCCTGTGCTGTCTCCTGTGTTGTCTCCTGTGTTGTCTCCTGTGCTGTCTCTTGTGTTGACTCTTGTGTTGTCCCCTGTGTTGTCTCCTGTGCTGTCTCTTGTGTTGACTCTTGTGTTGTCCCCTGTGTTGTCTCCTGTGCTGTCTCCTGTGCTGTCTCCTGGGTTGTCTCTTGTGTTGTCCCCTGTGCTTTCTCCTGTGTTGTCCCCTGTGCTGTCTCTTGTGTTGACTTTTGTGTTGTCCCCTGTGTTGTCTCTTGTGTTGTCCCCTGTGCTGTCTCCTGTGTTGTCTCCTGCGTGGTGCCCTGTGTTGTCCCCTGTGCTGTCTCCTGTGTTGTCTCCTGTGTTGTCTCCTGTGCTTTCTCCTGTGTTGTCTCTTGTTTTGTCCCCTGTGCTGTCTCCTGTGCTGTCTCCTGTGTTGTCCCCTGTGTTGTCTCCTGTGCTGTCTCTTGTGTTGACTCTTGTGTTGTCCCCTGTGTTGTCTCCTGTGCTGTCTCTTGTGTTGTCTCCTGTGCTGTCTCCTGTGCTTTCTCCTGGGTTGTCTCTTGTGTTGTCCCCTGTGCTTTCTCCTGTGTTGTCCCCTGTGCTGTCTCTTGTGTTGACTTTTGTGTTGTCCCCTGTGTTGTCTCTTGTGCTGTCTCTTGTGTTGTCCCCTGTGCTGTCCCCTGTGTTGTCCCCTGTGCTTTCTCCTGTGTGGTCTCCTGTGTTGTCCCCTGTGTTGTCTCCTGGTCCCTGCAGGTTATGCCCGTGTGGTGCTGGCTCTCCTGTCCTTCTACCTGATGCCCATCAGTCCGTGGCCAGCTGTCTCCTGTTACCTGCTCAGTGCTCTGCTCGATGCCTTCGATGGCCACGCTGCTCGGGCTCTGAATCAGTGTAAGTGTGTCTGTGTGTGTGTCTGTGTGTGTGTCTGTGTGTGAGAGACATGAAAACACAAAACACTTCAAGATTCTCAAGTTATTTTGTTTAGTTTTCTACAAAATTATAGTTTGATAAAAAATACATTTTCAGCCACAAAGTTTGGAGCCATGTTGGACATGTTGACGGACCGCTGTGCCACCATGTGTCTGCTGGTCAACCTGTCCCTGCTCTACCCGTCCTACACCTTCCTGTTCCAGCTCAGCATGTGTCTGGACATCGCCAGCCACTGGCTGCACCTGCACAGGTTCGTCCTCACCGCTCAGGAGGCTGTGTTTCATCTGTGGGTTGGTTAGTTAGTTAGTTAGTTAGTTAGTTAGTCTGCCACATCAGTCTCCTGTTCATATTACCAGTCGACCTGGTGGAGGAATGTGCTTCAGGGAAGAACTCTCTTCAACATGATCGTATGTTCTTCATCATTTTTATTGATTTCCTAGAAAATTATTCATGGATCTTGATTCAAACGTTTTGTATTAAATAAAATTCCTGATCTAGTGAATTTAAGAATATAAGACAGTGGGTGGAGGAGCGAGCTCTACGTTAGTTAACTCTTGTGGTAGAAACCTGCGCTCGATGAAACCGCAGCAGCCTCATCGTATCCCACATCAAAGTTTCTCTGAAGGAAACCGGCTGAAGTCCCCTCTGCTGCCTCTTCATCACGTTCTGTCGTGACCGTTTCCTCTTCCTCAGCTCGACGATAAAAGGATCCACCAGCCACAAGAGCATCGACCTGTCAGGGAACGCCCTCCTGCGGCTCTACTACACCTCCAAGGTCAGATCCATGTGGCTCACACAGGAACCTGCAGCTGGTCTGTAGTTCTACTCACTGACAGGTTTGTGTCTCCTGCAGCCCGTGCTGTTCGTGATGTGCCTCGGGAACGAGCTCTTCTTCTGCCTGCTCTACATCCTTCATCACGTCTCAGAACCTGCTGGTAAGATCTTCCTCTTCCTCACGTCCACCTGCTCTGAGGACCACGTACAGACAGGATTATAGATTCACTTACAGAAACATGGGCTCTCTGCCACGTTGGAAGATTCCAGTAGACTCTGACCTTCAGGCCCCCCCCCCCGGTGGATCGGTTATTAATCAAATCTCTTTACACAGAATAAGACGGTTGATAATTACAGTGTCTGCTGAGTGTGACTGTGTGTTCTCTGTGGCAGCGTGGGTCTACTGGCTTCAGGGCCTGTGTGGGACCATCTGCCTGCTGAAGTCCGGCATCAGCCTCGTGCACCTCGTCACCGCCTCACAGAACATGGCCGCCCTGGACGCCGCGGAGCGAGAGGAGAGCAGGAAGCAGCAGTGAGCGAGAGCCCAGCACCAAGACACCACCACCTTTAATGTATTACTGTTATTGTTATGAATTGAAAGGGGAACAGGAGACTCGTGCACTGTTGATGTGAAACACTTGAGTTTATCAGACAGATTGAATCTTCATGACCAAATATTACAACATGAGAAATTCCAGATCCAGGCAGGAGAGAGGCCGACGCCTTTTATTTGATTATTGACTCTGTACAGAAAAAACAGAATCAGGCTCCGCCCACAATCATGAGTTTCCTCAAATTAAAACGCATCTTTGTTGCTATGGTTACGGCCGGCGCAGTTCTCCGGCCTCTGAACCAGAGTCTGGTTTGAACTGGTGAACTGGTGGATTTAGTTTGAACTGGTGAACTGGTGGATTTAGTTTGAACTGGTGAACTGGTGGATTTAGTTTGAACTGGTGAGCTGGTGGATTTAGTTTGAACTGGTGAGCTGGTGGATTTAGTTTGAAAACTCTGGGCTTGTGTTTTAGAGACTTTGGTAAACGATGACACAGACGTTCTCTTCCTGATTGGTTCCCATCAGTCACATGACTCGACCACCAGTGATGAACACTTCCTGTCAGTTACAGTTCCACCTCGTCTTCACTGCTCTGACTCTTCATCAAGTCACCAGCTGCAGAGGAGACAATCTACTTCCTATTTACATCACATGACCAGTCTGATTTCAGGTGTGTGTGTGTGTGTGGGGGGGGGGGGGAGTATTACTGAAACAGACACTGATTTAGTGTTAAAACTAAAACATGTCAGTGTGGGCGGAGCCTGTCAGTGTTTCCTGCTCAGATTAACGTGTTAGCGTGGCCTCACATGGTTCATTGTGCTGCAGCTCACTCAGATTCACTCAGATTCATTTTCAGACATTTACTACTTTCTAATCTGCTTTCATATTCTGAATGCATCGTTCATGTTTTACAGATCCGTTCAAAACGCTCTTACGTGTTAAACCTTGAATATGAAGTGAGAAAGTTCTCACTGGAGGATTGAATCCATCAGTCCACCTACAGAAACTATGAGAACCGAACAATATCAGTGTTCGATGTTAAAGTATTTGTGTCTGAGACTTACTCTTTAATCAACGCACGTTATACTCCTCGTAGTTTTTTTCCAGAATCTCTCATTGAACGGTGAATAAACACCGGAGGTAACCTGAAGGCCCTGAAACCGCACTTTAACAGACCTGGGACCTGGTCCTAAAACATCTTCTCACCTGGATCCAGACCATAAGTTACAAACTGGCCCTTAAACAACCGTCGAGTCCTGTCAATAAGAACGTTTTGTCCCTGTTTGTTTCACTTTTATTCTTAATTTTCTGTAATTTCGACCAAAATCCTGACGCTGTCTCTCTCCCTCGGACATCAAACCAAACTGAGAGCTCTTTAAATTCCTCTGGTGCTCGATCGATGGAGATTCACTGATGATTGTTGCATTGCGATCACGTCGTGCTTTGTTATTTCTAATGTTCTTCCCTTGTGGTAGGAGGAGTGTTTTCTCTTTCCAGTGGATTTAGACTCAGAGTAATGCAGGTCATACGTTTCACCTCTTACCAAGTGTCAGTGTGTGTTTTAACTTTGTGCTGCTGATGTGTTCCAATCCTCAATGTGTTGGGTTCTAAATATTTGCCTCTTGTTTTTGATGAAACTAATATGTGTTATTCTAAGATACAACTTTACATGAACTTCAAAGCCTATGATATGTTATAGTTAAAATAATTTAATTGTAGTAAGACTATATTTGATGTATATTTAGTTTGAAGTGCAGGTGGTTTCAATTCACTGTAAAAGCAGCTACAAAATAAAGACAATGAAAATCAGCTCTTTGTTTTGTTTACTTGTAAAAGTTTCTTTACCGAGAAATAACTGCTTGTTGTCCTGGACACGTGATCGGTGAATCTGATTGGATGTTAAATGTGGTGTTTTCCGGACAGCGTTTGGTGCGGGTGGATGTTAAATGTGGTGTTTTCTGGACGGGGTTTGGTGCGGGTGGATGTTAAATGTGGTGTTTTCCGGACAGGGTTTGGTGCGGGTGGATGTTAAATGTGGGGTTTGGAGCGGGTGGAGGTTAAATGTGGGGTTTTGTGGATGGGGTTTGGTGCGGGTGGAGGTTAAATGTGGGGTTTTGTGGACGGGGTTTGGTGCAGGTGGATGTTAAATGTGGTGTTTTCTGGACGGGGTTTGGTGCGGGTGGATGTTAAATGTGGTGTTTTCTGGGAGGGGTTTGGTGCAGGTGGATGTTAAATGTGGTGTTTTCTGGGAGGGGTTTGGTGCAGGTGGATGTTAAATGTGGTGTTTTCTGGACGGGGTTTGGTGCGGGTGGATGTTAAATGTGGTGTTTTCTGGACGGGGTTTGGTGCGGGTGGATGTTAAATGTGGTGTTTTCTGGGAGGGGTTTGGTGCAGGTGGATGTTAAATGTGGTGTTTTCCGGACAGGGTTTGGTGCGGGTGGATGTTAAATGTGGGGTTTGGAGCGGTCGGAGGTTAAATGTGGGGTTTTGTGGATGGGGTTTGGTGCGGGTGGAGGTTAAATGTGGTGTTTTCTGGACGGGGTTTGGTGCAGGTGGATGTTAAATGTGGTGTTTTCTGGACGGGGTTTGGTGCGGGTGGATGTTAAATGTGGTGTTTTCTGGACGGGGTTTGGTGCGGGTGGATGTTAAATGTGGTGTTTTCTGGACAGGGTTTGGTGCGGGTGGATGTTAAATGTGGTGTTTTGTGGACGGGGTTTGGTGCGGGTGGATGTTAAATGTGGTGTTTTCTGGACGGGGTTTGGTGCGGGTGGATGTTAAATGTGGTGTTTTGTGGACGGGGTTTGGTGCGGGTGGATGTTAAATGTGGTGTTTTCTGGACGGGGTTTGGTGCAGGTGGATGTTAAATGTGGTGTTTTGTGGACGGGGTTTGGTGCGGGTGGATGTTAATGTGGTGTTTTCTGGACGGGGTTTGGTGCAGGTGGATGTTAAATGTGGGGTTTTGTGGATGGGGTTTGGTGCGGGTGGAGGTTAAATGTGGGGTTTTGTGGACAGGTTTTGGTGCGGGTGGAGGTTAAATGTGGGGTTTGGTGCGGGTGGAGGTTAAATGTGGGGTTTTCCTGACGGGGTTTGGTGCGGGTGGAGGTTAAATGTGGGGTTTGGTGCGGGGGAGGTTAAATGTGGTGTTTTGTGGACGGGGTTTGGTGCGGGTGGAGGTTAAATGTGGTGTTTTGTGGACGGGGTTTGGTGCGGGTGGATGTTAAATGTGGTGTTTTGTGGACGGGGTTTGGTGCGGGTGGATGTTAAATGTGGTGTTTTGTGGACGGGGTTTGGTGCAGCTGGATGTTAAATGTGGTGTTTTCTGGACGGGGTTTGGTGCAGCTGGATGTTAAATGTGGTGTTTTCTGGACGGGGTTTGGTGCAGGTGGATGTTAAATGTGGTGTTTTCCGGACAGGGTTTGGTGCGGTGGATGTTAAATGTGGGGTTTGGTGCAGGTGGATGTTAAATGTGGTGTTTTGTGGACGGGGTTTGTTGCAGGTGGATGTTAAATGTGGTGTTTTGTGGACGGGGTTTGGTGCAGGTGGATGTTAAATGTGGTGTTTTCTGGACGGGGTTTGGTGCGGGTGGATGTTAAATGTGGTGTTTTCTGGACGGGCTTTGGTGCGGGTGGACGGGGGAACACTTTCAGCTGTTGCACTTGCGCATCGTTACCTTTAAGATGTTCGGGGATAAAAAGTGGTTTCAGCCGAACTCGACACCATCTTAGCGGCGGGGACAGTTCGCTGCGTCCGGCCCACACGCTCCGGGAGACCGGGGACTGTTTCCAGCGAGGCACCGATGCACCGCTCCGTCGCAGCCGAGCTGTGAGGAAATAGCGTCCGGATGGTTCAGTAGATGTCGGTTTCATTATCTGTCGGCCTAGCGAGCAGCGGCTGCGGCGGCGGGGGCGAGAGGGACGCGCCGAGCGGGGAGGAGGAGACGGGTCGAGCCGGGAGGAGGGAGCCACCAGCCCATACCTTCCCTTTAAAGCGCAGAGGGACCGAGGGGGTGAAGAAGGGATAAAAAAAGAAAAGGACGAGGAGGGAGGGCGAGGGCCCGAAAAAAAGAGAAAGATGTCATCCTGTGGATTCAAACACCGAGGCGGAGCCACGGACCGCGGCCGACCAGCAGGGCTGTAGTTCGGCGACGAGCTGTACGCGACGCCGAGGCCTGGAGCGCGACAGCTGCGGCCTTTTCGGAGCTTTGGCTAAATAAAACAACGAGCTGCTGGTTTCCTCCATTTTCTTGATTTGAACAGTAAATAACCTGCATGTTACCAGTTATTGAAACCATTAAATCATGAAACCTGCACAGAAGCGTGCAGTCATTTAGACAATAAGACATCAGTGGTAATTAGCTGGAGCTAAGTATCATTAGAGACAGGCCGCGGCTCCGGTTCTCTCCCCCGTGGACGGAGCTTCTCCTCCCGCCCCCTGTGAGCCCCCTGCCCGGGGAGCCGCTCTCCTGCAGGATGGACACGTCCTGGAGCAACTTCCTCTTTCAGGTGAGTTACTCCATCATGGCTCCTCTGGGGGGGGGGGGGGGGCTGGTGTGATGGGGGGTCACAATGGTGTCACCATGGGGTCATGGGGGATATGACCTTAGGTTCAGTTTTCTCCAGGTGACCCCTGCAGCCCCCACCCGTGCTCTGATATAAAGTGTCAGGTGGATTTTCATTTAAATATTCAGAACTAAGATTTGAAATCAAAGCGGACGCTGGAGGAGATTTGAGGTTTTAACATGTGAAAGGCTCCTGAACAAACCCTGAGGAGAAGAACCAGAGATTCATGTGGATTCTTGTCCCAATGGACATTAAGTTGTAATATTTAAAGAGCAGAGTCAACAGGTTCTCAGAGTATGGTTGCAATATGACAAGTGTAAAGTCATATCAGTATTAAGAATAAGAATAAAGAAGAACAAAGAATGGAGAATGACTAATCTCTGAGTTTGAGTTTGGCCTCAATACTCTGTCGTATGCTACTGGTGTTATGTAGTAAACCATTTATATTCTGATATATATATTGATTCTTCAGATGTTATCGAACTGAACAAAGAAAAGTATTTGAGGTTTGATACTTTACAGTTTGACTACAAACTTTAAATAACACAAATACAAAAAAACTAAATTAAACTTGAATTAAGAAAATCACACGGTTTTCAATGTAAGATGAAAAGTTGTCACTCCCATCTCATGTACGTTGTTCATTCAGTTGAATAAAAGTGTTTATATCAGAAAACACAAGCTGATACTGGTACTTCTGGTAGTGACTGTCAGTGATCCCAGTAAACCTTCAGGTAATCACCCAAACTAAAGGATGAGAGCGGAATATGAACAGAATGAAACCTCATGACCTTTCAGATGTAAACACAAATACACCTTAGCTCTTCCACAGTTTATGACTGGACCCGATAAAAAGCTCTTTAGAAAATGAGCAGAATGTGATGAACTTTGTGTTGATGTGTGTGTTGTTGTGTGTGTTGTTGTGTGTGTTGTTGTGTAGACGCCGTCGACTCAGAGCCAGCCTGAGACGCCTCTTCAGTCAGAGCTGCTGCCCGACCTGACGGGCTCGGCTCAGAGTCCTCCTGCCGAACACATCGTGACGCCGCCGTCCACCGTGGACACGGCCGCCCTGAGCGAGGAGCCGCTACCTGGTGAGAGGCCGGGGGGGGGGGGGGGGGGGGGCTTCTTTGGAAACATGCGGAGAGAGAGTTGGGGGCAACCAAGGTCCCAACTAGTTTATTTATATTATTTATCAAACTGACACTTGATTAATTGTTCACTCAGTGAAACAAACATTTCACTGAGTGACATCAACATCTTCATTTCTTATATTGTTCGACCTAAAACTCAGAAACCCCCAAATCTACATTTTACATTTATTCACATCGAAGAAAAGAAAAAAGTTTGTCAAGAGGCAGAATTGACGACTGATTATATTTCTTCATGTCAACTAATCACTGATTGAACCGTAGAAGATCCGACTGAACATCTTCCCCTCACAGGTGGAAAGATGAACCTGTATTTACCGACACTTAGTCTTTGGCAGATGGTGCATAATGATGATAATAATATAATATGTGAACTGAACAAAGTGAGTTTGAGTGGAGTCCTGATTCCCATGTGGACCCGTGTGTGATGTTCTGTGTCACCAGTCAAACCGCTCGTCAAGCCGAGCCGCCCGGCGCACATCTGCTCCACCTGCAACAAGGAGTTCAAGAACAGCTACAACCTGCGGCGCCACCAGTCGGTGCACACGGGCATCCGGCTGAAGGGCGGCGCCACCCGTGACAAGGAGGAGGGGGGGAGGGGGGGAGGGAGGGTGGAGAAGCAGACGGTTCCGCTCTCCCTCCTCCAGCTCACCCTGCCCATGCAGCCGCCGATTGCCCCTCCCCCCACCGCTGCCACCGCCGCGGACACCATCCCCCCGCCCGGTCTCCACGCCGACCAGGAGAGCCTGCCCGTCTCTGTGTCCATCGCCCCAGCAACCGTCACCATGGCAGCCCTGCCTCCAGCCATCCAGGCAGCGGTTGTTGTGGTCGGGTCCGTGGAGCAGGTGGGGAAACCAGTCTGCACTGGTCCAGCTACCAGTTCAATTCATCTGTTTATTCACTATTCCATTTGCTGCCCTGGTTTTGGCCCCGCCCCTCCTGTCAGTCACATAGTGACAGGTTCCTGCTCTGAACTCAGTGGTTGATAATATTCTGGCCTTTCCACAATGATCCGCTTTAGATCATCTGAGTGGGTCATGGGTTAGGGTTAGCCCTTAAATAGTCTTAGATATGTTCACATATTAAATACTAGCACTTCAATACGTTGAGAATTCAAACTTCAATCATTACGGGCTTAAGGAGTCTGAAATTGAACATGAAGCCCTGGTCCGTGTGTTGACTTGTATCCTCACACTTTGCTGTTGTCATGAAGTTCTCTTCTCAGAGGTATCGACCCGTCTTCTCCCGATCGTCCTGTAAAGCCGTCGTCTCCCTGCGTCTCGTCCACAGAGTCCTCATCCCCCCCCCGGCACCAACCAGGTGAGGAAGAACCACGCGTGTGAGGCCTGCGGAAAGGCCTTCAGAGACGTGTACCACCTGAACCGCCACCGCCTGTCGCACTCTGACGAGAAGCCCTACTCCTGCCCCATCTGCCAGCAGCGCTTCAAGAGGAAAGACCGCATGAGTTACCACGTGCGCTCGCATCAAGGCGCCGTGGAGAAACCGTACATCTGTCCTCACTGCGCCAAGGCCTTCTCCAGGTAGAGTGGGTGGACGCCTGTGGCTCCAGAGAGAAGGATGTGGAAAGTCTCTGAATCACAGGCGGTGTGATTAACATGAATTCAAACAGACGGAAAATGTGTTGTGTGCGATTCATGAAGTTTTATGTTAACGACTCTTTGTGTTGTTGTTTTGTGTATCTTCAGACCGGACCACCTCAACAGTCACGTTCGACAGGTTCACTCCACAGAGAGACCGTTCAAGTGCACGGTAACATCCCCCCTGCTGTTCAACCTGTGTGTGTGTCTGTGTGTGTGTGTGTGTGTGTGTACATGACCATGCATGTGTCTCTTTGTTTCCCGCAGACGTGCACGTCAGCGTTTGCCACACGGGATCGTCTCCGGGCTCATCTGATCCGTCATGAGGAGAAGGTTCCGTGTCACATCTGTGGGAAGCTGCTGTCGGCCGCCTACATCACCGACCACATGAGGGTCCACAACCAATCACAGCACCACGCCTGTCACCTGTGCAACCGCAGTGAGTCGCAGTTCACACCTGACTCACACCTGTCTAACACCTGGCTAACACCTGGCTCACACCTGACTCACACCTGACTCACACCTGACTCACACCTGGCTAACACCTGACTCACACCTGACTCACACCTGACTCACACCTGACTCACACCTGACTCACACCTGACTCACACCTGGCTAGCACCTGGCTAGCACCTGGCTAGCACCTGGCTAACACCTGACTCACACCTGACTCACACCTGACTCACACCTGACTCACACCTGTCTAGCACCTGTCTAGCACCTGTCTAGCACCTGACTCACACCTGGCTAGCACCTGGCTAGCACCTGGCTAGCACCTAGTCCCCACCTGACTCACACCTGGTTCACACCTGTCGGCCGGGTTAACGTTCACATTATTCTTTAGTTTTCTTGACGATTAATTTAACCACTGTTGAGTCATGTGACGGAACTGGAGTCACCGGCGGATTTTGAAAATAAAGCTTACATCTACCTCAAAATGTGTGTATGTGTGTGTGTGTTTTCCAGGCTTCACCACACTCACCTACCTGCGTGTCCACGCTCAGAAGCACCATGGTCAGGAGTGGAAGGACAGTGGCGGGGCGCGGGGGGGTTTCGGTGGGACGGGGGCCGGGGGGGTGCTGCTCTGCCAACTGTGTGGCGTGCAGTGCAAGACGACCACGCAACTCCAGGGTCACATGGGCACTCACGCCAACCAGGGCGACCCCGGCACTGACCCCACAAGCTCGGGCCCCGTGGGCACCACCAGTGTGGCGGTCACTGTGACCAGTGCTGCCAGCACAGTGGGACTGCTGGTAACGGACTGCTCGGGTATCGCCCCTCAGCCTCACAGCTAGCACGCTGCGAGGGCTGGGGGGTCGGGGGGGGCTGGGGGAGGGGTAGGAGGCAGGGAAATGAGGACACCCAGTGGAGAGGACCGGAACTACAGCAGCCAAACCAGGTGAGAGGAACATGTTTTTAAAAACACTGTTGTTTATCCTGCAAAAATATATGAGACGTAACGTTTCTCCAAACCTTTTTCTTTGGGTTCTTTTGGACGAGGGGTTTGTCCGCTAACATGGAGGAGGCGGGGTCTATAACCTATACTGCAGCCAGCCACCAGGGGGCGATCAAGTTATTGAGCGGCCTTCCATCTTTATTACAGCCCACGATCCTGAGCTCCAGAATAAGAGCTGCTGTGTTAACAGACTTTTTGTTTTCTCTTTGCAGATTTTTCGTCCACTGACTCGAGACGACTCACTCGATCGTCCTGCCTCCAGCACGCGTCCCTGACCTGTCCACCTCAGATCCTGGACCAGGACAGGTCGGATCAAAGAGGACAAAACCAGGAGAAATGTGTATTTTTACTCACTTTGCTTCACAGTTTACTATTTCTATTGGTCATCATGTCGTGTTTTGGTTCTTACCTGATCTGCACAGCCCGTCATGCTTTTGTAAAGTTGTTTGTTGTTTTTACATCTTTTATATTCCATGAACTCAGTGTTTGGTTGTGATGAGGAAACCGACCCGCGGACCTGGACAACATGACTTCTCTAATTTATTATTCATCATGTCTCCGGTTGGCCTCGGTCACATCTGCCAGAGCAGCGAGTTTCAGGAGCGACGTTGTGTACAAACACTTTTCTAGAGCTGATGAAGACAAAGTCCTCAGCGTCTGTGAAGCCTCCTCATGAACACTGACCGAGTGGAACCTCCCTGCTTCAGAGGATCTTTGTAATGAACCTGTACTTTGTGTGGCCCTTGGTGCGTATTGATTGTATTTGATGCATCGCGCCTCGTGACTCCTGTGATACAAGGCAGGAACATGCATGTGTGGATTAACAATGACGTGATCTTCATGGGTGTGTGAGTGGTTGTGCACTTTATCCATGTCAGTGGAAAGTAACCAGACACTGAAGAACTTTAAATCGGACTCTGTTACATTTACAGTAACTGAGTAACAGCTTCGGTATCTAGTTACTTTCAGATTCAAAGATTTACATAGAAAAGCTGAGATGTGTCTCCGTCCTGGGGACAGGTCCGTCTGCTGTCGCTCTTCTTGTGTTTCCTCCACTTTCTCATGATTACTGTGGTTTTGTGTGTGGGGGGGGGGGGAATTCTTCTCTGATTCGGGGGGTGTTTGTTCTTTGTGTATAAATTAAAACTGAGCAGCCGCTACACAAGTACTAATGTCAAAGTAATGACAAGATACAAGGTCATTGGGTCAGCACCTCTACAGATGAAATAATTGACGACATAACTTAATTGGCCACTGTTATGATTATTGATTAATCCTGATAAATTCACTGGTTCCTGCTTTCTGGGTCAAAAGCAGATCCCGACTGGTCCAGAGGTTCAGGTCCCGGTTCAGGTCCCGGTTCAGGACCAGAGTCCTGGTCAGTTCAGAACTATGGTTACACTTGATACTAAGGTTCACATGTTATCTTTAGTTAAACATGGAATGTTAACACAAGGAAATTGAAAAATATAAACAGAAATAATATATATAGTGTAACCTGAATGCCATTCAATATTATTTACCATTAGTTTCTTATTAACATGAATATTAATCTTAAAACACATGAATGTTGTATTTCTGTCATTGAGAGTTTTCTCGGTTAACGTTATTTGAATATTAGATTTTTCTCATGATCTGAACGTCTACAAATGTTTTTCTCCTTTGACTTTTTATACTTAATTATTTGAATATTAAAGAAAATGATCTAATTGAAATGATTGATAATGTTTTCAAAATAAACATCAGGACCCAGGAGAAACAGGTTTAATAAAAAACTTTACAAAAGAGCCACTAATAAAATGAAAGAGGACCTTGAAGAGAGCAGGGGCCCCAACTGAGAAGAGGTAAACCTGGGGGCCGGGGTATAACCCTAATCCTGCTGAAAACTATCTGGGTGCAGTGGAGGTAGTGGCCCCTAGGGGGCCGCAGCAGTAGAGGAGCTGTGGCCCCTGGGGTCAGCAGTAGAGGAGCTTGTGGCCCCTGGGGTCAGCAGTAGAAGAGATGTGGCCCCTGGAGTCAGCAGTAGAAGAGCTTGTGGCCCCTGGGGTCAGCAGTAGAAGAGATGTGGCCCCTGGGGTCAGCAGTAGAGGAGCTTGTGGCCCCTGGGGTCAGCAGTAGAAGAGATGTGGCCCCTGGGGTCAGCAGTAGAGGAGCTTGTGGCCCCTGGGGTCAGCAGTAGAAGAGATGTGGCCCCTGGAGTCAGCAGTAGAGGAGATGTGGCCCCTGGAGTCAGCAGTAGAGGAGCTTGTGGCCCCTGGGGTCAGCAGTAGAAGAGATGTGGCCCCTGGGGTCAGCAGTAGAGGAGCTTGTGGCCCCTGGGGTCAGCAGTAGAAGAGATGTGGCCCCTGGAGTCAGCAGTAAAGGAGATGTGGCCCCTGGAGTCAGCAGTAAAGGAGATGTGGCCCCTGGAGATGTGGCCCTGGGGTCAGCAGTAGAGGAGCTTGTGGCCCCTGGGGTCAGCAGTAGAAGAGATGTGGCCCCTGGAGTCAGCAGTAAAGGAGATGTGGCCCCTGGAGTCAGCAGTAGGGGAGCTTGTGGCCCCTGGGGTCAGGAGTAGAAGAGATGTGGCCCCTGGGGTCAGCAGTAGAAGAGATGTGGCGCCTGGGGTCAGCAGTGGAGGAGATGTGGCCCCTGGGGGCCGCAGCAGCAGCAGCAGCTAACGACCGTTAGCTTTGTTTACAGCGGAGCCTCGACCCTCCCCCACCCGGCTCAGCGGCTCCTCCTCCACCGGCTAACCCGCTAGCTGTAGCCGCTGCTGCAGGAAGAGCTGCCGCAAATCCGTCTCCTCTGGATTAACGTCGAGTTTAAAACCAGCCGGTGGACGGACCGTCAGTAGAAGTCGGTGACCGCCTGTCTGTGACGCTGCTGCGGCGGGTTAGCGACGGGATGGCCAGCTAGCTGCTAGCTAACGATCCGGTTAGCTCCAGGAGCCGGGGACAGGAGCTCATCTCGGGCCGTTTCCCTGCGGAACAGTCGCTGATCGACCCGCGCTCGGTTTGTAAGAGTTTCGTATGAATCTGTGAATAATGAATCCGAGTGGAACGAGTCGGTCGCGTCCGGAAGCGAGCGTGTGTATGTGGGTCAGCCTGTTAGCTGGAACAGCTGGTTAGCACGGAGCTAACCCGACTTCCGACGAAACATCAACAATTCACTGATTTAATCAGAGACGCGTTGATGCTGGTTGTTGAGGCCGACTCTGGTCACCTGCAGCCGGGGCTGCCGGAGCTCATCCGCGGGGTGGAGGTCGGGTTTGCTCCGTGTTGTGGAGACGTCGTTGACGCTCGTTAGCCGCTGATCAAGTTAACGAGCAGCTCCGCTAACTAACCAGGTGAGCTGAGGTAACTCAGCCCGGGTAAAGTGGATCGATCTGGGGGGGGTCTTTAACGTGTTTGTCCCGGGGAGGGGAGCCTCGGTCCGGCTGCAGCCGCCTGGTGCGCCTCTGCACCGGGCTCAGCGGTGAACTTCCCCGGTGTTAACTCGTCGTGTCCCCTCACAGGATGGAACCGGGTCATGCTGACTGAAGGGCCGTGTTTCCTCCGAGCTTAGCCGCGCAGCAGCAGCTTGGTGCCGCCCAGACGAAGTGGAGTGTTTCGGTGGGAGCGGAGGATGGCGTTCCACGGAGCGGGCCGCCAGGCCGTGTGCGGGGACCTGTTTCCGGGCTCCGAACTGGGCCACAAGTACTTCTGTGTGAACTCCTCCTGCGGGGCCCCGTCCACGGGCCTCAGCGCCACGCCGTGCCTGACCGGACCCACTGCCCCGGCCGGGACCCCTCGTCACCCCACAGCTCTGGGAGGAAGCGCCGGCGGCGGAGCGGCGGTGCCTCAGCCCTACAGCAACCCGGCCAGCGAGGTGCCCAGCCCCGCAGAGATGGAGCCCGACCGCCCCATCGGCTATGGCGCATTTGGTGTCGTGTGGTAAGAACCTCGTTGAGGCCATGACCTGTGCCCCCCCCCCCAGCACACACCCTGTGTCCCTGCTGCCAGCGGCCTCCTGGGGCCCTCTGGGGCCCCTCTCAGTCTGATGACCTCATTATTCCTCAGTGAAATAAAGCTGATCTGAAACCCTCCAGAGCTCGAACCTCCACGAGGCCCAACTGCTCACTGATATCAGTCCTGTAAATATGTCTTAATCCCATCGAGACCAATGAACTATTGAACTATGAGACGAGGTTAAAGAAAGTGATGGAGAATGTCCTGGTTTGGATTCAACTTGATTCTCTCCTCTTCCGTCCTCACTCTGTGTCATCCTGCTCAAAGAAACAGAACCTCGTTGGTGAGGTAATAATCTGCAGGTCACCACAGAGGTCAATTCATCATACTCTAAAACCCCCGTAGAAAAATATCATCCATCCAGCGGTGTTTTGATTTTATCAATCATCAAATTAAATTTGTGTAGCCCTCATTCACAACTTGTCTCATAAAGCTCAACAAGGTGCGACGTCCTCGGCTCTTAACCCTCGACCAGAGTAAACCTGTAGAGAGGAGACACCCCCGAGGTGTGAGGGATTCTCCTCCCACACAGAACCACTGTCCTCGATCCTGGGTCGTGACTGTGATTGATGATCTTTATTATCTGGTTATTAGTTTTTCAATTGACTGCAAATGGCAGAAAACGGTTAAAATATCCAGAAGCTCCCAGAATTCAAAGTAGAATAGTCAGTTTAATAATGAAGCCAAAAACGGAGACGCTGAAACAAGAAAATGTTTAAATCTTAAATGATTAATACAGTTGAGTTTGTGTCAGATGAACTAGTTGTTGTAGAGGAGCTGGTTGTGGTGAACCCGAGCTCCGGTCTGACCCCGAGGTTCTGTCCGTCCTGCAGGTCGGTGACTGATCCCCGTGACGGTCGTAAAGTGGCTCTGAAGAAGATGCCCAACGTCTTCCAGAACCTGGTCTCCTGTAAGAGGGTCTTCAGAGAGCTGCGGATGCTGTGCTTCTTCAAACACGACAACGTAATGACACAACGAGGACCAGGGGACACGTGGCTCTGTTGACCAGAGGCTGCATGTTTATTTGTGTTTGTCTTCCTCTGTTCATATAGGTTCTGTCGGCTCTGGATATTTTGCAGCCTCCGCAAATCGACTGCTTTGAGGAAATGTATCCTTGTTCATAAATCAAACCACCAATCAGAAGTCAGAGTGTCTGCTCACAGCCTTTGATAATGTTACCACATGATGAACCCGTGTTAACAGCATGTCTCCTCACCCATTACAAACCTAGACGTCCTCACAGCGTCTGTCCCAGTTTCTCTTCATCGGTCGTCTCTTGTGTCTCAGTTTCTCTTCATTTAGCTTCTGGTCTCTAAATCCAGCTCCTCCCTGCAGACGTCAGGTCCACCACTGGTGAATATTCCAGGTAGTTGACGTGAAACTCTGTTTCTATGGTTCTTGTCGGTGAGAAGCTGCCTCAAGCTGAGGCTGGTGTTCGAGGAGCATCGTGCTCGTGTGGGTGGAGGTCAGTCTGTGTGAGATCTTTTCATTTTTCCTTGACTGCACCGCCCGCAGCTACGTGATAACAGAGCTGATGCAGAGCGACCTCCACAAAGTGATCGTGTCTCCTCAGCCGCTCACCACCGACCACATCAAGGTCTTCCTCTACCAGATCCTCCGAGGTGAGCAGCTCCTTGGTTCCTCCTGTAGTGAAGAAGAAGATCTCTTCACAGCGAGGCTGCGTCCACCTCGTTCTCTTTTAGCTGTGAATCAGAGTTGACGCTTGTGTTCTCGTTCAGGTTTGAAGTATCTGCACTCGGCTGGCATCCTGCACAGAGACATCAAACCTGGCAACCTGCTGGTCAACAGCAACTGTCTGCTCAAGGTAAACCTCCGATCTGTCTCTGCTTTAGAAATTCACCTCAGTCTTTAAATGAGTTCATCCAGACGGCAAAGACCAACTGAGAACGAGAGGTTGTGCTTTGTTAAACCCTAAAAGTCTTTAACCTCAACATCTGACAAATGTTCTCGTTTTGTTTAGAGTCCAAATATTTCTATGTGGAAATTTTAAAGATTTGTGAGGAGTCAGAAAACCTGAGTTTCTTCTCGTTCATGGTGTTGTGATGTTTAGTTTGATGTTTAGTTTGATGTTTAGTTTGATGTTTAGTTTGATGTTTAGTTTGATGTTTAGTTTGATATTTAGTTTGATATTTAGTTTGATGTTTAGTTTGATGTTTAGTTTGATATTTAGTTTGATATTTAGTTTGATATTTAGTTTGATGTTTAGTTTGATGTTTAGTTTGATATTTAGTTTGATATTTAGTTTGATGTTTAGTTTGATGTTTAGTTTGATGTTTAGTTTGATGTTTAGTTTGATGTTTAGTTTGATGTTTAGTTTGATATTTAGTTTGATGTTTAGTTTGATGTTTAGTTTGATGTTTAGTTTGATGTTTAGTTTGATGTTTAGTTTTATATTTAGTTTGATGTTTAGTTTGATGTTTAGTTTGATGTTTAGTTTGATGTTTAGTTTGATGTTTAGTTTTATATTTAGTTTGATGTTTAGTTTTGTATTTAGTTTGATGTTTAGTTTGATGTTTAGTTTTATATTTAGTTTGATGTTTAGTTTTGTATTTAGTTTGATATTTAGTTTGATATTTAGTTTGATGTTTAGTTTGATGTTTAGTTTGATGTTTAGTTTGATATTTAGTTTGATGTTTAGTTTGATGTTTAGTTTGAGGCGCAGCAGGATGTTCTCGATGAGCGGCCTCGTGGTGAAGCAGTGTGGGATGATGGGAGTTGTAGTGTTTCAGTATTAACTTCATCTGGTCCCTGGGTAGATTTGTGACTTCGGGTTAGCTCGCGTGGAGGAGCCCGACCCGTCGCGTCACATGACGCAGGAGGTGGTGACTCAGTACTACCGAGCGCCCGAGGTGCTGATGGGCTGCCGGCACTACGGCTCGGCCATCGACGTCTGGTCGGTCGGCTGCATCTTCGCGGAGCTGCTGGGACGACGCATCCTCTTCCAGGCTCAGAGCCCGATCCAGCAGGTGAGAGCGGTTCAGGTTCTTATCAAGCAGCCGCTCTGTCGTCCGCTCTGTCTGACGTCCTCTCCTCTCACCAGCTGGACCTGATCACCGACCTGCTGGGGACCCCCCCTCTGTCGGCCCTGGCCTCAGCCTGTGAAGGAGCCAGAGCCCACATCCTGAGGGGGCCGCACAAACCGGTACGTGATGGTCTGCTCACTCAGAGAATCCACTGGCCCCAGCATCACACCAGTTTGTCTTCTCAGACACGTGTCGTCCTCCGAGACGTCGATGTGTTGATGAAAACATGACACATCACATTTCAGAGTTGTGTTATCACAGCAGATGACAAAGTGTTTGTGTTGGTCCTCAGCCGTCGCTGTCCGTGCTCTACATGCTGTCGGACGGGGCCACGCACGAGGCCGTGCACCTGCTCTGTCGCATGCTGGTCTTTGATCCGGTGAGTTCACACCACAGCGTCACTGGCTCCAGTGAAAACACGAGGTGAACCTGGTGAAACTGTTTCTGGATCCGTTTTCCTCTCATCAACTCAAACCTCTTCCTCTTCCTCTCCAGGCTAAAAGGATTTCCGGCAGCGACGCCCTCTCTCACCCGTACCTGGACGAGGGGCGTCTGCGCTACCACACCTGCATGTGTCAGTGCTGCTACTCGGTTCCCAGCGGGCGAGTCTACACCCGAGACTTTGAGCCGGTCGCCGAGCGGCCGTTCAGCCACAGCTACGAGAACAGCCTGCTGTCAGTGTGGCAGGGGAAAGGTACGAGAGCACGGCTGGGATAGAGTTCACACCAGGGTTCATACAGAACCAAATCTTCATCAGTAGGAGACAAACATGGAGACTAATCTTATACATACTTTATTAATCATGATGCTCCAATTTGACCAGAAGCTCATGTAAAGATTCAAATGAGTTCAAATCTCTTGGCTCATTTGGATGAAATGTTTTTGCTAAAGTCTCAGGTTCACAGAAGTGTATACTATATATATATTTATATATATGTGTGAACAGACTTCATCCTACGTGTCAAACAGAAACCTCACAGTATTTGTCTGAAGCAGCTGAAGTTCAGTGAGTCACAGGACGACACCTCTTCATCATCTGTGTGTGACGCTCTTCTTCTTCTCTCACGAACCTCAGAGTTAATCCACCGCTTCATCACGGAGCACCAGCAGGGCAAACGTGTGCCGCTGTGCATCAACCCTCAGAGCGCCGCCTTCAAGACCTTCATCAGGTGAGCAGCTCCGTCCTCCTGCTGCCACCTGAGCCTCTTCTCCACCCGAGAATCACCATTTAATTCATTATTAAATAACCTAAAGTAAACAAGGAGATTCTGTGAAGTTCTCATGTGAATATAAATATTGACATTAGAAAACGATAAAGAGGAAGAGAGAAATGCTGTCCAATCCCACGCCTCATGCTGTGAGTGTATTTTGTGAATGACCATAACTATCATTTCATGTGAGGAAGATTAATATTCTGAACGTGTTTGTTTTCCAGGTCGACAGCGTGGCACTCGTCCAAGGTGTCCAGGAAGGAGGAGAGATGAGCGCTCCTCTTCTTCGGCTCCGGAGGCGGTGACGGCCCCCCCGCCCCTCCTTTAAAAAAAAAAGTATTTGTTAACCTGCCGAGATGTGGAGGAGAAAACGGCCGAACCACCTCCTGAAAATAATGTTTTCCCTGAATTTGAAAACTAGTGTTGAGCTCACCGTGTTTCCGGTGCTGGAGAAGAAAAGATTTTTAAAAAGTGCTGCTGGAACGTTCCGGAGGAAGAAGAGAGAGGAAGAGAACTGAACCTCGGAACCGTTCGTTAAGGATCATTATTTGAGTTGTTGTTAGTTGATCTTTTGTTTTTAGTTTGTTTTTCAGTCATTCCAGCCCCGTGCAGCTCAGTTTAAAGACCACGCAGCAAACTGGTGCTCGGAGCCGAACCCACTCATCAGGAGGACAAAGTCAGATTTTCTTTCACTGCATTCGAACACATCGCTCCCTGCCCCCCCGCTCGGCGCCATCGTGCGCTCAGCAGCAACAATGCAATTTAACGGATGTAGCAGGTTCTCACCACAGCTCCAGATTCTTCTCATCGTTTTTCTTGCGGCTTCTTTTCCTCGAGGCGACTTTTGGTTTTGTTTTTATTAGACACATTGAGCAGAGAGAAATGAGAGTTTGTTGGTGTCTCTCACTCTCTCATATGCACACACACACTCACACTCACACACTCACACACGTGTAGGAAACTAATTCATTCCCCAGTTCTTTACAACCAAGCTTTTATTTAGAAATTTGTGTTTTAATTGTATCAAACTGTGTTTCGCCAAAACTTAAAATGTTTGGCTTTATTTTCCTCTCGCCTCAACATGGATTATGGAATCAAGTGAACTCGCCAACACGTGAACTCGCCAACACGTGAACTCGCCAACACGTGAACTCGCCAACACGTGTCACGTGTCGCGCTGACCACCAGCTGAGAGAAAGAGGAAGTGACAACGGCAATGATTTATCTTTTTGTGTGAATTTCTTAATTTATTGAGTGTCTGTTGAAGAGTGTGAGTCTCCACCCGCTCGCTCTCGTTACCTCAACCTCTGGAGGACTACAAACTGAAGGCTGAGGACCCGGGGGGGGGAGGCATTGTGCGAGTTCCCCAGCCCTTCAGCTCCTGCTTCAGTCCCTGTGGCTCCTCGGTTCCTGCAGCGGGTGTTTCCAGAAGCTGCGGTCAAACTTCATCTGAATTGGATTGTTTAAATTGATTTAGCTGTACATACCCTGAACCTCCAGCAGGCGGGGCTCCTGAGGCCCCCCCAGGCGTCCACGTTGGCCCCTGAAGGGCTCCAGATGTTGAACCCTGAAACCTCAGCTCCTCCACAGGAACATCTCTGAACACACGGAGACGACTTGTGAATCTGCATGTGTATATTTATCGGCGGAGAGCGTTTGCTGTGCAATGGTTGAGTTTGTCGACGGAAACGTACATTTTGTGGTAATTTTTATTTAACTCATCTTTAGGCAGTGATTTTATTAGAAGGTTTTTTTCTTTGTTGTGATCTAACTAGACTTTTTTATCGAGTCCAGAGTCGAGAACGTTGAGATGAAGATTTAAACGTTCGCTCACGATGCTTCGATGCAGAAACGTTTGATTCACGATATGATTGAAAAGTTTCAGCTGGAAGTAAATGCGACGTTATTTTATTGTTTTTAATATTTGACTTTTTTTTAATCTCTTGATTTATTTATTTTTAACCCTCGACACTCCGCTGTATCTTAGATTGACACTTTCATGTTTTTCATAGTTCATCTATCGATCCTCTCCTGCTTGGGAACAGGTCGGCAGATGTGGTCAATCGCAGTTTAACAAAGTCTGCAGCTCAAAAAAGGTTTAAATCCTTAATTCTGCTAATAATTATTTTCATCAAAAGTCTGATAATATTGAGAAGCATTATTACAGTTACAGTTGATGCTCAGTTTATTACACATTCACGAAGTTGCAGATTAGGACCTGGTCACTTGATGAAGATGGTGATGGAAACAGAAGAGAAACTATCTGCAGACTTTTAGATCTTTGAGAAGTAACTGAAAATCTCAAATCATTTTTTTTTCCCTGACATTTGAAATTTGTTCAGACGTAAAGTGACGAGCGAGACGCTGACGCTCGAGTTCGTGAATGAAATCATCTGGTTTATTAACATTTAACCAAACTTTTCTCTCTGGGCTCGTTTTCCTTATTTTCTTCTTCTGTTGTGTTCGTAGAACCTTCAAGCGAAGGAGCAGTTTTTGAACTAGACGACCGGTTGGTCTTCCCCTGCACGCTGTTCTCAGATCAGCTGACCAGTGCGTTCGGAGTCAGTTCGCAGACGCTGGAGACGGACAGCTGGTCATCTGTAGAGATTAGACTTGTTTTCTTCTATGAAAATAAACTTGGTGTGTTTATTAATATAAATATGAAACTGATGTTTTAAACATGTTTTTTGTCTTTGTTTTAGCAAAAAGGTTTTGTTTGATTTTTGACTTGTGTTCCCAACAAATACTTGAATTTCTTAAAAAATATGTTTAGAGTTAAAGTAGTGAATGATGCATAAATAAATGGACACTGGATAATATTCACCCTCTGTGTTTACTCGCTTCTTTTGTTGTCATCTCTGGATTAATATAAAATTTAATTATTTTACAACCTGCTGAAACAAAGCTAAAATGTCTCGGATACAAACGCCGCCCCCTTGTGGGGATGACGTGGTTTTTAGTCGTATTCTGTGCAGCAGTGATCACGTGTCTGTTTTCATATCCATAATTGATCAGAAACATCTTTAACAAACATTTATATTGATAAACATGTCCCATCTGCTAACATGGCTTGGGAGGGTTAATGAGCTGTACTGCAGACGGACACCAGGGGGAGATAAAGATGTTTTGGCTTCAGTCTTGGCAGCTCACATGTCGTCCATCTTTAATCACAGTTTATGATTGTTACCTGTAGGTGTCCCTGTTTCACATCATAGTAAAAACATGGTTCTGATGATAAACAAGCTCCTCCTGCTCCTGCTCCTCCTCCTCCTGCTCCTCCTCCTCCTGCTGCTCCTCCTCCTTCTCCTGCAGACTCATGTAACGCAGCAGCTAATCCACATAGTGTGTAGGCAAATCCACACACACACACACACACTCACTCAAACACCCACACACAAACACACTCACTCAAACACACTCACACACACACAGGTAAACCCAGGAGTCATGTGGGCCCTCGTCCTTGTCTCGGCCGGGTCCGTCTTCTTCCCTGGACTCTTCCTGTTGTCCAAAATGACCCTGAGACACATGATGGGATGGAGCGAAGGGGAAGCTGCTGTCGTGTCCACACGGTAAGAACACACACACACACACACACTCACACACACACACACACACACACACACACACACACACACACACACTCTCTCACACACACACCCACACACACACACACACACTCACACACACACACACACACACACACACACACACACACACACACCCACCCACACACACACACACACACTCTCTCACACACACACACTTCTGGAACATCTGGATCGCCCCCTAGTGTCCTGCTGCAGTATAGGTCATAAACCTTCTCCATGTTGACAGATGGGACATAAATACATGTTTCTGTCCTTGTATGAAATCAGTGTGTGTCACAGTTGTGTGTCTGTCCTCTCAGGCTGGTGTCGTCCGTCCAAGCCGTCATGGCCTCGTCAGCCGGATCTGTCATCATCTCTTCCTGCAGGGACGTCATGGAGGACAGGTGAGGACCAGCTGTCTGGTTGTAGTGGTCCAAGACCTCATGAGGTTCTAAAGGTAAACATGTAGTTTAGTAAGTTTAGTTTCAGATTCATATCTGAGCAGGTTGAAGGAGTCTTCATGACAAGTTTCTACTGGTTATTGTGATGGTGGAAATGTATTCTTCATAAGGTTCTGGTGGTTATTAAAGATATTCTTATGATCAAGTAAGGTTCTAGAGGTTCCTTGGGTTGTTGAGTTCAGCTAAAAAGTGATGGGAGGTGGATCCAGGAGGTTGAGTCTCCTTGAGGAGGTCAGAGAGCTCCTAGTTAGGAGGTTCATATGGTTGAGATGTTCAACAATGGTTTTAGGCCCTTCACAAGGTGTCAGTCCAGAGGTTCTGCAGATGGTTTTTGGTTAACCTTAACAAGGTTCTAGTGGTTATTAAGGAGCTTGTTCTGGACCTTAACGAGGTTCTAGTGGTTATTAAAGTGGTTGTTATGGACCTTAACAAGGTTCTAATGGTTATTAAGGAGCTTGTTCTGGACCTTAACGAGGTTCTAGTGGTTATTAAAGTGGTTGTTATGGACCTTTACAAGGTTCTAGTGGTTATTAAGGAGCTTGTTCTGGACCTTAACGAGGTTCTAGTGGTTATTAAAGTGGTTGTTATGGACCTTAACAAGGTTCTAATGGTTATTAAGGAGCTTGTTCTGGACCTTAACGAGGTTCTAGTGGTTATTAAAGTGGTTGTTATGGACCTTAACAAGGTTCTAATGGTTATTAAGGAGCTTGTTCTGGACCTTAACGAGGTTCTAGTGGTTATTAAAGTGGTTGTTATGGACCTTTACAAGGTACTAGTGGTTATTAAGGAGCTTGTTCTGGACCTTTACAAGGTTCTAGTGGTTATTAAGGAGCTTGTTCTGGACCTTAACGAGGTTCTAGTGGTTATTAAAGTGGTTGTTATGGACCTTCACAAGGTACTACTGGTTATTAAGGAGCTTGTTCTGGACCTTTACAAGGTTCCACTGAGACTTTAGGGGATATTCAGGTTCTCAAGCTGGTTCCACGCCTCTTGGAGAAGGTTGCTGCAGTAGAACTTGTGAGAACTACAGCTTGAGCTCATTTAAATCGTCCTTCTCCTTTAATTCGTCTCCATTTGTAACTGATGTTAAATTCAGAACTCAAGTGTTTCCACACACACTGGTGGACAGTAATCTCATTAGGACCTGAACCTCCTGAGCAGAGCTATTTGTGTCTCTAAGACGAGGCAGAGATCAGTAATCCTCCACAGGGACGAGACGTGAGACAATGAGACGGGGACGAGCAGCCCAGAGGACGGGGGGGGGGGGGTTTCCACAGTCATTTCCCTGTCAAAGCAGAATCATTTGTTTATCAAATCTCCGCTCAACAGTGGAACTCACCTTGAACTCGTCACATCACAAACAGAAACGCTGCAGACGAAGTTTTCAGACTTTTTCATTTTAGTAAAAGGGAAAAGTTAAAAGTATAAGATTACAGTCCAGCTCTTTTTCTTTTTAATCACACTTATACTTTCTAATGGTTTTTATTATGTATGTTTACGATTCATTTTTAGGCCTTAATAGTGAAAGCACTGATAAATGTAAATATAAGTTTACATTTGTTTAAAATCACTTCATCAGCAAATATTGAGATTCCTAAAAGCAAACTGAAGATCTGTTTCATTAATCTTTTTATTTACACATTTTACTCTTTTTAATCCTTGTCTACCTCTTGGATTGTGTTTCTCTTAATATCCAGCTGTTTATTTCATCTTTCAGTTCATCATTTAATTTCTGTTTTTCTTCTGGATTTACATGTTATTTTATTGTTTATTTACAACTTCATCAATCATTATATTGAATGTTTGTTTGAAAACGGCTGTAAAGTTGAAGTCACTTGGATAGTTGATGGATTGATTGATTGATTGATTGATTGACTGATTGATGGTTTGATTCCTGCTCAGACACTGGCTGACCGACTCCTACATCCTGTTTGCGACACCTTACTTTGCCTATGACGTCTACGCCATGTTCCTGTGTCACCGGCACAAGCTGCAGGTCAAAGGTCACGAGCAGGAGCAGCTGTCGGGGGCTGTGGTGGGGGGTTACCTGCGCACAGAGCTTCTCATGGTGCTGCATCACGTCTTCATGGTGACCTTCTGCTTCCCTGCCTCACTGGTAACTATGGCAGGTAACCTTTGCTCTAGCGCCACCTTCAGGGCTGTCTGTTCACTGTCAGCTGTCAGACTCGCTCCGTCATCTGAATCTACTTTGTTTAATCTGATATGGAAACTTACCCTGGTTTGGTCTTTGGATGTGAGGAACACTGCAGCCTTAAGGGGGCGCTGTCACCTGTCCTCCTTCACCAAGGGCCAAAATGTCAAGGATGTGATTTACAATGACTCAGCAAAATAATGATCTGTCAAGAACGAAAAGTCACAATGCTTTATGTTTTTATTCATCAAGTTGATATCAACATTGTGTGTGTTTGTTTGTGTGTATGTGTGTGTGTGTGTGTGTGTGTTTGTCTGTATGTTTATGTGTGTGGTTGTGCGTGTGTGTATGTGTGTGTGTGTGTGTGTCAGCTGTGGAGACAAGGGAAAGGTGATTACTTCCAGGGTGTTTTGTTTCTGGCTGAGCTCAGCACACCGTCCGTCTGTCTGGGGAAAGTCCTCATCCAGGTACACACACACACACACGCACACACACACACACAGTTTGATATGAACTAATATCTGTGTTGATGTAACGTCCTGTCGTCAGTACAAGAAACAACACACACTTCTGCACAAAGTCAACGGAGTCTTGATGCTCTTCACCTTCTTCAGCTGCCGGGTTTTACTCTTCCCCTACTTGTACTACGCCTACAGCAGGTAACTGTCTGTGTGTCAGTCAGTCTGTCTGTGTGTGTGTCTGTGTGTCTGTCTGTGTGTCTGTGTGTCTGTCTGTCTGTCTGTCTGTGTGTGTGTCTGTGTGTCTGTCTGTGTGTCTATCTGTGTGTCTGTCTGTCTGTGTGTCTGTGTGTGTGTGTGTCTGTCTGTCTGTCTGTCTGTGTGTCTGTCTGTGTGTCTGTCTGTGTGTGTGTCTGTGTGTGTTCAAAGAATTGAACTGTTGTTTTTATTGAAAACCGACATTTTTCGTTTCAATTTGTCATTTTAATTGTACCTCAATATAACAATTATAATAAGAAGTCAAATTGATATGATTTGTTCATGTGGTGAGATTGGTGTGGTTTCTTTTCCAGGTACATTTCCATGCCTGTGTACTTGGTGCCCCTGGTGGCCCCGTGGCAGTGTAACCTGGGAGCCGCGCTGCTGTGGCCCCTGCAGCTCTACTGGTTTGCCCTGATCTGCAGAGGGGCCCTCCGCCTGCTCCGCCGGCGCTCAAACACTCCACCCACATCCTTTCCTCTCTCAGGAGGCGGAGACAGAAACTGTGCTGCAGCGACATGAAGAGAGATAAATCCAAGCAGCTTGAACCCGACTGGTGGAGTTCACAGGAAACAGAGAAACACTGAGGGTCATCAGTGAGCTAGACAGGAAGCAGAAAGAGGAGAGGTCAAAGGTCATGAGCGAGAGAGGTCCAGTGACACCAACGTAAACACGTATTGAGCTACGGCTGTAGGTAAAGATGGATGACATGATGGCTACGAAAACTGAAGCCAGAACATATGGATCGAACCGACCTCCTCTATGTTAGCCGATGGGACACGGAACAAATTAAAAAACCTCAGTAGACGTTTCAGGTCGTTCTTATCTCAGTAAGTGTTTCTGATTAATTATTGACAGCTGAGACTGACTCCTGATTGGTTGGGTAGGTGAAGGGGTGACTCCTGCCTGGAGTTAGGTTTACTGTAATGTATTATTGTCTCAAAAAATACACCTGAATAAATACTTTATACATAATATGTTTTACCCATGCGTATATTTCAGTCTGCACCACTTTTATTTTGAAAGTTTTTACCAGAAATGTGGGAATAAGTCTCCTCTGACTTTATTTTGAAACATGTGTTGGTATTCAGGTTTGTGATTTGACTGCCCTCCTATGGTCGTGATGGTGAACTGCACCTACTGTTGAATTGGCTGTAATCATAATGTGCTACTCTGTGTTATAAATTATCCTGAATTAAGAATGTTGTGGTGAAGAAATGGAAACATGTACAGAAGCATGAAAAATGGGGGAAAAAATCAGGAGAATGGCCAAAAACACAGCAATAAAATATGATGCAGTTTACCTTTAATATTTCTATGTGCAGTTAGACATTGTCACACATCAAGTATAATATTTGATATTTATTTGTCTTTATTTAATCATTTAAATTGATTCGTTTTATTTTAAACAAGATTTGCTCTTTCTATAATGTTTTTATGTGTATTTATCTTAACGTGTGTGTGATTTCATTTTTGAAATAGAGAAAGAATTTAAATGTATATGATATAATCAAACACATATGTATTAAATGTATGTTTTTATTTTGTTACGGAAGCCGTGAAGAGCAAACTGCACTCGTCTCCCTCGCAGCTCTCGCGAGACTTGGTGGTTGTGCGGGAGCGGGTCCTTCTCTCCACAGACAGTTTCTCACGCAGCGCAACGCAACGTTCAGCAACAACAACAAGCTGCGGGGAAACCAAGGCGGACCGTGCGGGAGCTTCACGCACGGACTCAGACGAGCACGCGGACTCTGATGTTCAGGTACGCGCAGCACGCGCTGCCGCAGCAATGTTGATAGCTAGCTAGCTGGATTATTAATAGCGAGCTAAGTGGCTAACGGTTAGCTTAGCTCGCTGAGAATCTTACGCGTTAGCTGCTGTCGGAGGATTCAATGTGTGGAGGTCTGAGCCCGAGCTGCCTCAGGGTCTGACCCGCACTCAGGCCACCGACCCGGGGGACAAGCACGGCCACGACCCTCGGCTCCGGAGCCCACGGCAGGTAGCTAATGTTAGCTGCTAACATTACACGTCTTTAAAGAGGCTGAATGAGCAGCACTCAGCTACTTCATGCTAGCAAGCTAACGACTCCCTGCTCCTCAGCAGTGATTGAGGAGTTTCACCTGTGAGACCTCCAGGTGCAGGGAGGAGGAGGAGGAGGAGGAGGAGGAGGAACTGCACCTCCTCCTAGTACTGCGTTCAGTCCTGCTGCAGATACTATCAGGGTACAAATACACGACTCTACTGCACCAGGTGGGAAGAATACTAGCATTACAGCTGTTAGACAGCATGTGCACCATCAGTACTATATAAGTACACGTACTGAGTACTCCTGTAATAACTGCGATATAAACACATTCATTTTATATCAGCTACACTTGGAACGTGTACACACAGCACATCCAACACAACCAACATAACACAATCAACACAACCAACGCAACAAATCAACAACACAATCATAACACAACCAACGCAACACAACCAACACATCTCAATTAACACAATCAACACAACATACAACTATCAACACAACACGCTGTTGAAGTTTGTAAAAATATGCTGATATATTAATAGTGGTCAAAAGGCAGAAGGGCTCTTTCAGAATAATGTATATTAAATCCTATAAGTCTACGTCACTAACTCTGGAAATCATTTTAAGTTTTCCATCAGACCTAAATATGTTCAGCAATTAAAAGTAGAGCCCGACAGTTTCAATTTACTGTATAAATAAAGCAAAGATTTTCAAGTATGCTTATATTTTCCATAAAAACAAATCTATAGATATATATCTATATATTTCATTGTATTGTGTTTTCGTTGTTATTCATCATAAAGTCACTGATTGATCAGTAAAATGTCAAACCTCAGTTACATGTCAGGGTTTGATAAAAAATCTAAGGAATCAGTAACACATATTGTGTATCAGTGTTTTACCTGTTAACTGTGAAGTGTGTGTCTGTTCCCAGGATGAAGCCGAGCTTCTCTGGATCTCCTGTGACCGACGAAGGGCCCGATCTTCTGACTCCTGCTCAGCTCCTCCTCTCCCCGCTCCCGTTTCCGGGCTGAAACTCATTTTCTTGAATTGTAATAATAATGTAGCAGAGGCCTGTGGAGCTGTTTGACCTCGTGGGTCTGGAGGGCGTCTCTTCAACGTTTCTCATGAAGTTCAGACCTCACGTGAATCTGTAGACGATCAGACCAATGTGACTCCGTCAGTCTCCTGTGCATCACTTCCGGTCTCTGTTGAATGTTTAACGTGAACTGACGACCTTCAGGTGCGTCAGCGCCACCCCCCCGTCTGAGGATGAACGGCTCTCTTTTAACCCCGCCCAGCCCGCGGGCAGCCACCTCCTCCCCATTACCCCCCTCACCCTCCCCATCTCCATCTCCTCCATCTCCCTCCATGCTGCCCCTGACCCCGCGGCCCCCCCCTCTCCCGCCTCTCGTGAGCCCTCCACCCCAGGCCCACCCCTCCTCCCTCTCAGACACCCCCACTCCCTCCCCCTCCCCTTGCCTGAGCTGGACCGAGTTCTGTGAGCTTCATGCACGCGTTGCTGCCGGTGACTTCGCACGTCACTTCCGGGCTTTTCTCCAGGAGAACCCGCACTACTCCCCCGACTCAGCAGCCGCCTTCTGCCGGCGCTTTACCGACCGCTTTGTCCGTCACTTCCAGAGCGAACTGGAGGGGGCGCTCCCGCCCAGTTGTGCTTCTGGAAGGGACGAACTGATGACCTGGGCTCCCCAGTCAGATGCGACCTCGCTGGAAGAAGAGGCGGTCTCGCCCCTCTCAGCCACGGGGGGTGTGGTGCTCCCGTGCCCCCCTCTCAGCATGATGCGGGCTCTGTCCAAGCCGGTGCCCACACGGCTGGTGTTGGAGAACCGCATCGATGACAGGTTTCAAGATTCTTATGCCCACGGCCAAGTGCTCCCGCCATCGTCCTCTTCGTCGTGCTGCTCATCAGTGGGGGGGAACAACGGCAGGCGTGAAGAGAGGGGGGCCATGATCGCCCCCGGGAATGGGGAAGCACCCGTTGAGGAAGAGGAGGACAGCTGGCTCGGGGTGTCGTCTGTTGGAGAGGATCCTGATACAGAGGAGCGGGAAGCGGAGTCTACCGAGGTGGATAATGCTGACTCCTCCCACACTTCTCAGATTCCACCTTCCCCCTCCTCCGACACGCCTCCGCCGGACTCCAAAGGTAACGGCACGCCCAACTCCTCCAAAAACAAACTGAAGAAGCGCTTCTCCCTGCGGAGTGTTGGTCGTAGTGTTCGGGGGAGCGTCCGTGGGATCCTGCACTGGAGGAGCTCCTCCAGCGACTCGGCCCAGAGCCAGCTGCCCTCCAGCTACAGCTACACGATGGGTGTGCAGGACGCTACTTTGGTTTCAACCTCCAAGAGGAACTCTGGCACGCAGCCCCCCACACCCACCTCCTCAATGCCAGTCTCTCTGTCCATGCCCCTTTCCCTCCCCCACTCCTCTTCCTCCTCTCTGCCGCCCTCGTCTTCAAGCAGCGCCACCTCTCTGTCTCTGTCCGAGGCGGCTCGAGATCGGCGGCGTAGCAACGGGGAAGGAGGCGAGAAGGAGAAGTGGAGTCATCGGCTGGAGAAACTCAGACTGTCGCGATCCCCTCCTCCTGTCCTCACCCCCACCTCCTCCTGTGCTTACTCCACCTCCTCCACGCTGCCTCCGAGCAGCGCCGCCGCCGCCGCCATGGGGCCGCCAAGGAGGGTGGGCCGACTGGTGCGGGAGGGGGGGGTGAGCGTCAGCTCGTCCAGCGACGAGTTAAGTGGAAGCCACGGCTTCTCTGGCTTCTCATTCAGTTTGTTGCATCACGGTACGGACAACAACAACGCTGCCTCGGCGTCGTCCGCGGCGGCTCAGAGTCCGGTGCAGCCTCTGATCAGCGGGGGGAGCGTGCCCTGGAGAGGGGGGCGCTGGCACAAGTGTCGTCTGGTCCTCCGAGAGCGCGACAGAGAGGGCGGTGAGCGGGGGGAGGAGTACTACCTGGAGTTCTTCATTCCACCTAAAGTAAGTGTTTCCCTCCGGTGTTGAAGCGTCTCTCTTACTCCAGCTATTCATTTATCTTGGTTTGTCTCTGCAGTCGTCGAAGCCCCGGCTGACGGTCCCGTGCTGCTCCATCGTGGACGTGAGGAGCACCACGGCCCTGGAGGTCCCTGACAAGGAGAACACGTTTCTGCTGCAGGTAGTCACACCGCATGGGGAGCAGAGATGGCAGTGTAGAAACCGGAGGAACATTTTCTCCTGCAGATGTCAAAGATGGAGAATCTCAATTGAACCCTTGCTGGTGAAGAAAGGAGGAGTGAGTGTGAACGAGTGTGTGAAAGTCTGATTCCTTATTTTACTTCCTCTCAGCTGGAAGCGTCAGCGCAGTATGTGATCGAGACGCGAGACGCTGTTCAGATGAGAGCCTGGCTGAGCGACATCAGGAACGGCATCTGTCTCAGGTAACGGCCGCAGCCAGAGGGCGAGTGGATCACACAGCGGGTCTGGGTAATAACGGTTTCTCCCCCCCCACAGCGAGCAGGACGATGCAGAGGGAGGGTGCGGTGGCCCGTTAGACATCAGTGGAACTCCTGAGGTTGTGGACCGTCTGTCACAAGGTGAGTGTGTGATACAGCGGCTGCTCTGGTTCACTGGGGCCGTTAACAACAACACTCATATCTCTGTTGGCCTCTGCTTCTCGTCTCAGTGTTATACGGAGGCATCGGAGGCTCCTCACCGCTGATGGATCCTCTTCCACCGGAGCTGCCGCCTCGAGCCCCTCTCGACGAACCAGACGGCCGGATTCTTGGTGGAGGCGGGGCTAGTCTGGGCACACCCTTTGCAGAGACGCCAGATGCCACAGGTGAATAGCATCCGGTACCAGCTCTGACCCGGGGGTTAGCCGAAGTAGCAGCTCCTCATCTCAGTCTATAGCTCATTATGAAACTTTATAATCTGGATGCTTTTAAAATAAACAAATCTCTCTTCCACTCATTCAGGGTCCTTCCTGTTCTCTGAGGTGACGTCGGCCGATGCCGTGGAGCACCCTCTCAGCGAGTGTCAGTGGTTTCACGGAACCCTGTCTCGCCTCAAAGCTGCTCAGCTGGTGTTGGCCGGAGGCCCGGCGAGCCACGGCGTCTTTCTGGTTCGCCAGAGCGAGACACGGCGCGGAGAATACGTCCTCACCTTTAACTTCCAGGGCAAAGCCAAGGTGAGTCCTGGAGTAAAGACGGACACAAAGGGATGTTATCCTTGGAGAGGAAACTTCAGAATTCTTTTACTCCTTGAGGTCCACTTCCACAGCTGTCGGCTCATCTGAGTGAAAAGTTCTTTTCCACAGACAGACGTGTTCAGGGGCGTTCTGTTCTGTGTACATTATTTTAAATGTTTTCCTGTGCAGATACAGAACTAACCTCTTAGTGGTCGTATGACCTAAGCTTCATCGGACGCTGGTCAGAAACTGTGTCCGTCAAAAACATGACGGAATTAAGTGTATTTATAAATGTATGATTGATGGTATAGATTTACATGTTGTATATCTGGTTGTAGGTTGTAACTGTTCGCTGATCTGCATTATTGACCTTAGTAACAAGGGAAAACAATATTCCACTGGAAGCAGTTACCAACTGTTCAATCACTCTGAATGATAAAACACAACACATATTATTTTGTAGCCTCCATGTTGTTTACACATTCAGACTTTAAAGTACAAAACACACAGATCTACGTGTGAACTCACCATCAGCCCTGATCACAGAGGGAAGTGTGTTCAGAGTTCATGTGAAACATTGAGCTGTGTTAAACGTGGAGACTTTCATCACTGAGTCCGTCCCCGTCTCCGCTCTCGTCCCTTCAGCACCTCCGTCTGTCGCTGAACGAGGACGGTCAGTGTCGGGTGCAGCACCTCTGGTTCCAGTCCATCTTCGACATGTTGGAGCACTTCCGGGTGCACCCGATCCCTCTGGAGTCTGGCGGAGCCTCCGACGTCACGCTCATCAGCTTCGTTGGCGCCACCGCCGTCCGCCAGCCAGGTACGAGTCAGCATGAGTCTCCATGTTTACAGATACAGAGTCAGAACGTGTTGAGTCGACAGTCTCTCACTGGACGTCCTCACATGCTCAACACCTCTGAGAGGTGAAACCCGCTGAGGTGTGTCTGTCCCGTCAGGGTTGTGTTGTGTAGTTGTCCTTGTGGGTGTCCTCCTCTGTTGTTGCTGCACAGCAGGTTCAAGATTCAAGATTTTTATTATCAAATGAACAATAACATGAAGCAGTCGCTGGCAGTGAAATGCTCGAGTCACAGGCTCTCTTCTAGCAATGCTCAAGTTATTACAACCTACACAATAAAATAGAAATAGTTTGAAATAGAATATCAAAATTTAAAATAGAAAATAAAGTATATATATCTAAATATATATAAAAACAGCTGAAGAGAACACAAAACAACAATAGTGCAATGGTGCAGATATGTCCACCTCAGCCTGGTAACTCTAAAAACAGATGAAGAATGTTTCCAGCTCTAAACCTGCTGATGTGTTCTGAGGTTGAGACCTTTCATGTGAAAAAGAGACACGGACACGCTTCGATTCCCATCCAGAGGGCTACGATTCAATGAGACAACCGTTATCCATGCATCAGAGAACCTCATGCTGTGACTACTACATGTGCACATCTTCACTAGCTTTAAAAAGTCCTCTGGTCTTGAGTGACTGCTCCTCTGCTGTTTTCTAATCATCACACTTCAAACTGATCGTTACAGAAACATGTTCACTTCTTCAATGAAGGAAACAAAACCCTGTATGGTTTGGATGGTTTAAGGTTAGGATGAAGGGCTAGAGAGTGTTTAAGACAATGAGTGTCCTCAGTAAGCGAGAAGAACAAACGTGTGTGTGCCTGTCCGGGTTGTAACCGTGTTTATTGTGAAAGTGTAAAGTGAGCGCAGGGCAGCAGGAGACGGGAGGAGGACACTCGGACTCTGACAGGTGAAGATGAGCAGACCTTTGATGTGTGTCTGTCTGGTCATAGTTCTGCAGCTCACAGATATTTCATGTCATCCTCGGCTCTTCATCTCTTCACCTCTGATTTGGAATCAGGTTGTCACATAATCCCAGATGTTAAACTATATTGGTCGGTTTCTCTAAAACTGTTTTCAGACATGAACTTACTGTGAAATAGAGCAGCAGCAGGTTCTCGGGTCCGACTCGGTCAAACAGGAACATGTGGGGAACATCCAGGCGAGGGGCGGAGCCTTGGTAGAGGGGAGGAGCCTGTAGAGCAGCAGGAGGCGGGACATGACTTATACATTCTGCAGTGGAAAGATCAGTGTTGTTGTTTACAGCTCCTCCACACCGGTGTTCATCAGGACCTTTGAATTAAGATGGAAACAAACCACAGATGTGTTGATAACGACTTCCTCTCGGTCATGTGTTCTCCATCTGACCTCGTGACCCGTTGTTCTCTGACCTCTCTGTTTGTGTGTTGTATCCGTTGGCTCATCCCCTTGCAGGCCGGGACAGGGCAGGCAGTCGGCCCACAGTCTGTGACGTCATCACCACTCGCCATCCTGACTCTCCATCAACCCCCATCTCTGACTGTGTGTAAGTGAGACCGGACTCGGCTGAGAGAGGAGGACTGTGCGAGTGAGAGCGAGTGAATGAAGCGACTGAGCGGTGAACAGACACACATCACCACCGGGCCCGGAACCGGTTCTGTGACTCGGCCCGGTCGAAACCACCCCGACCTGGTGTCCAGAGCTCCTCGTCACCCTGAGTGGATTGGTGTTTCATAGAAATGTATTAATTTCTCCTGATTTAAATAATCATTTAATTATACTTAGAGAAGCAAGTGGTTGAAATACAGAAGGAAGTAATTAACAATAACAGATAAAAGACCAATAGTTGTGTGTGTGTGTGTGTGTGTGTGTGTGTGTGTGTGTGTGTGTGTGTGTGTGTGTGTGTGTGTGTGTGTGTGTGTGTGTGTGTGTGTGTGTGTGTGTGTGTGTGTGTGTGTGTGTGTGTGTGTGTGTGTGTGTGTGTGTGTGTCACCTCCATTACTCCCGTGGACTCCATCACCACAGACTCCTCCCACCTAACGTCCACTCACTGTATTTTCTCTCCTCTCACTCTTCTTCACTTCTCACACTTTGTCACTTTTTTCCTCCTCCTGCCTCTTTCTTCTACTTTTCTTTCTCCCTTCTTTCTTTTCACCTTCTCTCCTCTGCTTCTTCTTCGTGCAGACTTGACCAGCAGACCCCGTAGCCCTCCTCAGCCTCCTCCCCTGCCGCCGGGCCGGCCGCCGCCACCGACTCCGCCCCAGGAGAGAGGAAATGAGACGGAGACCGGAGGAGGAGGAGGAGGAGGAGCGGGAGAAGGAGGAGCAGCCACAGCGCCCGTGGTGACGATGGCAACGACAGGAGGAGGAGGAGGAGGAGGAAGCGGGGGCAGCGGCGGTGGAAGTGGAGGAGGAGTGGAGGACTGGGAGGAGAGGGACAGGGACACTCCTCTCCGCCAGCTGGACGCTGTGGAGGGAGAAGAGAGGGACGGAGCGAGGGCACCCAGAGCCATCGATAACCAGTACTCCTTCTTCTGATGAAGGGAAGGCCAGGAGGAGGCGTGTGTGTGTGTGTGTGTGTGTGTGTATCGACTGAGTGTGTGAGTGAGTGAAAGTGAGATTGGATGAGGTGGTGTACATCATAGCCATTCATAACCAGTATTTTATTTCGTTAGCGAGCTGGAGGAGGAGAGGAGGAGTAAACTAACACTACAGACAGAGGGAGAGCAGCTTTACAACACTAACTTCGTGGTACATTTCTTTCAAATTGTTTTCATCAGATGTTTTTGTCGGTACGCCTCGCAGCAGCGTCTGCTCTGTCTCATGTGCACCTGGACAGACGTGAGTGTTGTCCTCACTGTTGTCCTGCAGAGACCGCACACGTTAACCAGAGGCAAAAAAACACACAAACACGAAACACTACTAACGCCCTGACAACGTTACAGCCAACTCCAAAGTAAATAACACACTACACAACATAAGGCTTCATGAGTCATCAAACAGTGATTTACAGGAAGAGACAGATTTAGATTTAGAAGATGATTATTGGACTTTAAATCCATTTTTTAACACTTACTAGAAATTGGTAATTATCAGTATAAAGTAAAAACCTAATTCTCCATGTTTATCATTAATAACTGCAGATGATAGAGAGGTGGATTATTGAGCATTTGGTTTGTCAATCAACTGAAAGCTAATCACAATCGTCTTCATCGAGTTTGACTCAAACATTTGTTGGATGCATCTTCTCAAATGTGAGGATTTGTGCCTTTTTTTTGTTTTGTAAAGTTTTGTCTGTTTAAAAAAAAGAAGTTTGAAGACAAAATGGTTTATTAACAAAATTCAATCACAACAAAAATAATCCTAGGCCGCAGTCGTTCTGTTTTCTTGTGTATTTTATAGGAAGAAGAATGTAGGAAGATTAATGTGTAATATTTCGGGCCCGAGCGCTGACGAGGACCCGCCTGCTCTTGAGCTTTGAACCTGCAGGTGCGTTAAAGTGAACGGTTTTGATGGAGTTCGGTGCCACGACGCCTGAAGAGTGAAACGTGTTGTTGGTTCGAGTGGCACATGAACCAGAGCAGACAGGAAACGTTTACCTCAGCATCGCACTCTCTCTCACCAAGCTGAACGGGGGGAGGGGATTCTTTCAGAGAGAAACTGTTGATGATACCAATAACAATAATATTGATGGAAATAATAATAATATTAGTATTAATTTTATTTGTTTTTATGACACCTTTTTTATCTCGTATGCTTACTCCATGTAACACTTGTTCCGACTCCATCTTGTAATTCAAATGAAACGTCTTTGTGCCTTTTTGTATTTTTTATTTTTTGGGATAAAAGAAGGAAAAAATATATAAATATAAATATATATGTATAAGATTTGCTAAAATGCCTTGTCAAGGTGACAGTATCCCGCCCTCTTTTTTTCATGCTGTCTTCTCCTCCGCCTCCTCCTCTGTTCATCAAGGGTTAAAAAGAAAATATACAATTAGAACATGTCGATGAAAATACTTTTTTCTACTTGTGCCTTTCTGTGTCTGTCGTCTGCATTTCGCTCCGTGTTCATTCATTGTTCAGTTCGTGCCCCCCCCCCCCCCCCCCCCCCCCCCCCCCCCCCCGATTGTTCATCACGTTCTGTCCTTTTCTCAGTTTAAACTCTTTGTGCCTTTCTCTGTCTCTTTCTCTCTTTGCTGGGACCGTCTGTTCAGGGTGGCCGGTGTTTGTCTGTCCACCCCGTGTGGTTAGTTTCAGGTACTACATTGAATTTAATGATAATGATATAATATAAATATAGTGAAACAGCAGCTGGTTTGTGTCCTTGTTCTTTTCTTCCAGACGTTCTGCTAACAGTGATCAGTTTATTAGGAGCACGCTCGGCTCAATAAACATGGACGACTCGTCTCCTCCCACTTTCTGAAGGAAGCCAAAATATATCTGATACAAACGCTGCCATCTTGTGCTGATGACGTCATTTAGAGTTAGAGTGTGCGGCAGTGATCTCGAAGTGGAGGCGTGGCATCAGGGTCTGAGCTGTCAATCATAACATCTCGTTTTTCTCTGTAAAGTACATTATTTCCTCAAAAGTTATTTAGTGCTAATATGATATTAATAACTTCTATTTTCATTTAATAAAGAAATGTGAAAATACTAATAATTGAGAAAAAAACATTTAATTTTTAAAAAAATAGGGAAAAGAACTAGTGTTTTTAAAATAATTATATTTTTACTTGAGTAAATTAAGTAGAAATATAATTAATTTAGATATTTTTTAAATATAAATAATTTATCAAAGCTCTTGATTTAGATTTAAATTTATTTGATTTGAAGCAAATAATCTGTTTTTGAAGCTAAAAAGGTGACGTTTTATCAACCAATGAGAGAGAAGGTGTCAAATGAGTGACTTGTATCTCGTCCAATTAGAGCGTACATAAGATCGGTGGGCGGGGTTTGACATCAGGGTGTTTGTTATCTTCACCGGATCAGCCCGCTGTGATTACTGCTCTTATTTCAAACATTCCTGCCGATCTGCATCAAGGTAACGTATGACGTCACCGCCTGTGAAGCCTCTAACGGGGAAAATGAGGAAACATCTGATTTGATGATTTGATGATTTTCTATCGGTGGAGTGAGGAGTGGAGCCGCCCCGCGCTCCAGTGGCAGCAGCGCTGACCCAGATCGAACGCACCCGGCGCCGTGTTTTGTTGTTGTGGTGCAGCGGACGGCTCATCTGCTTCGGCCTCGAACTTCTTCCGAGCCGCATCACCGGATTAACGGGATTCACCGGATTAACGGAATCACCGGGATGCTCATGAGCAAACAGTACGAACCCACCTGACACCTCCTCATGTCGTCACCGTGTGAACCAGCGGGGCGCGTCTGCGTTTGTCTGAGCTAACGTTAGCTCAGCTAGCTAGGTGCTCTGCGCTCATTCTCTGAGGTAGTGTTGGACAGAAGCCGCAGACAGAGACAGACACATACACAGACAGACAGAGACACAGAGACAGACAGGGAGAGACACACAGACACAGACAGACAGACACCGACAGACAGACACAGACAGAGAGAGACTGTCCTGTTAGCGGTTAGCCCGTTAGCTCAGTCAGTGTCAGGCTTGTTGTTATTGTTCTCTGAGAAGCTTTAGCTTTAGCTTGTAGCTTCATCTGACACCACTGAGTTCAGGAGCTGTTCACAGGCTCGTTGTGAATGTTCGAACCCGGAAGTCTCAGAATTGTCTCCGGTTAAATTAAACTAAACTAAAATGTTGTTCTTGGCTCCAATGACACAAACAGAGAAACCCCGCCCCCTGCCGGACACCTGTCTGTTTACATGAAGCCTGCTCTCACATCTGTTGGCTCCAGTTGGATCGTCATGCACGTTTTGTCTCTAAACGGGTTTTTATCAGCGGAAGAACATTAATACAGATGTTAGATCTGAAACATAGAAACTATTACAGCTGCTCTCTGGGATCGAGTTTTAGAAACAGAGTCTGAGGCTCTGGGACGAGCTTGTTTCCTCTGAGTCAAAGCGTGAAAGGTACTTTGTCGTATCGCGTTCCCTCGTTGTAATGAGTCGTCTGTCACGTGTTCAGTCTCTTTGTTGTTAATCTGTTGTGGAGCACTTGGTAACCAATGATTTGATAAGAGCTATGTAAATATAGATATCATTATTATTATTATCATCATGTGTTCACCTTCTGCAGGACGAGAAACACAATGAAACCCCCGGCACAGACTCAGTCCCCTCCCGCCGGCAGCAGCCTGGTGAGTAGAGCCTCTGTTCCACTCTTTGTTCTGAGCAGCTGATCACATGACAGGGGTTATTTGTTGTTGTTGTTGTTGTTGTCAGGGAGAATAATGAGAAGCAGATCTTCAATCGGAGATCCTGACTTAAACTAGAACATCAGTAGAGTCCCTCAAAATCCAGTCCAGCTGCATCTAATCCCCCTCATAAACACCAGTTCTCTGAATGGACAATAGCATGAAGGGTTACTCCTGTCATGGTGACACACGTCTTCTCTCCGTGTGGTTAACACTGACTTCTGTTTGCAGGTGTTTGAAGGTGTTTATAACAACGCCCGCATGCTGCACTTCCTCACAGCCGTCGTGGTGAGTAGCCGCTCCTCAGGCGCTGTCGGCAGGTTGGTGTTGATTCTCACGTTTGCCTCCCTGCTGCTCACAGGGCTCCACCTGCGACGTGCGGGTGAAGAACGGAGCCGTGTACGAGGGAATCTTCAAGACTCTGAGCTCACAGGTAAAACACACTGCCCCCCCCCCCCCCCCCCCCGCTGCTCGCTTCACTCTGACTGAACACTGACTGTGTTCTCCTCTGTCGGGCAGTGTGAGCTGGCTGTGGACGCTGTTCATAAATGCAGTGACGGAGATGGAGGTGGGGGAGGTGAGGAGGGAGGAGGGGGAGGAGGTCCTTCCTCTGCGCCCAAAATTGAGGAGATCACTGACACGATGATCTTCAGCCCGACCGACCTGGTGACCATGACCTGCAGAGATGTGGATCTGAACTTTGCTGTCAGAGGTAAATTAGATTAGATTAGATTTCTTTATTTATCCACACAATGGGAAAATTCACTTGTTACAGCAATGATAGAAAAACAGAATTAGAGTAACAGTGCCGAAGCACAATAAAAAAAAAAGAAAAAGATCACAATATGTACACTACTAAAACTACACATAATAAGTGTACAGAAACAAACAACCTGCAAAACAGACACTGTGCAAAAGCAGGTGCTGGGGATAAAGTGGAATGATGTTAAGTGTTATTGTAATGAAAACAAAAATATGCAACAGTAGTGACCATGATACAGAAAATAATTAAAAATAATTAAGAAGTAAGTGACCATAATATAAATAATACTACAAGATAGCATACTGGAAATATAAATAATGCAACGTAACCATTTTAAGTGACCATGATATAAATATAGATGGTAAGTGTTGTACACAAACATAAATAAGAAAAATAAAAATACAAATACAGCTATGGTGAGAGGTTTAGTGGAGATAGAGATAATAGACAGGGACTACAACATGATCAGGTGGTGCTGGTGTTGTAGAGCCTGACTGCAGCCGGGATGAAGGACCCGCGGAACCTCTCCTTCCTAAACAGACTCAAGAAGCTTTGTGTCGGCATCGAAACAGAAAAACTGAAACTCCCGTTGAACCTGAACTTCACAGAACGTCAACATCCAACGCTCAGCAGATACCACACCATGTTTACTGTCAACACATTAAAGCACTATGTAACAGTTACAGAGCAACAGCGCCCCCTGCAGCGCCACACGGTGAATCACTCTGTCTCTGTGTGTTGACTCTGACTGTGTCGTCCCACTGGATATTACCCATGATCCTCTGCTCCCTGGACCTGAAGAGCTGCAGCTGGAACAAATCCACCAAACTCTGGTCAGAGTTCATGTTTTAACAGTTTCCTGCTGAATACTGGAGATAAACTCTGGTTGTTAACAACTTCAGAGTGTTATGAACTGATCTCAGTTCAGCTTCAGTCTTCAGCTGCAGCTGGTTGTGTCTGTGACTCTCAGTCAGTTGTTCTCTCAGGAGATGAACCCACTCACCGGAGTCACAGAGAACTGGAGGAAACTTTCTGTTTCACATTAAACATCAGACTCACTTTAACCAAGCTGCTGGTTTACGGTTTAAAGTTGTATTTAGTTGATTTAATGTGTGTGTGTGTTGATTTTATTTTGTGTGTTTGTGTACAGACACATTCACTGACTCGTCCATCAGCTCGTCGCGGGTGAACGGGGATCACAGGGAGAAGGTGCTGCAGAGGTGGGACGGGGGCGGAAATGGAGAAAACTTCGAGTTGGAGTCGGACAACGTGAGGAAACATACACACACACACACACACACACACACACACACACACATACACAGATCACATACGTTACAAAATAAGTTAAATGTGTCTGAACCCACAAATGACCCTTAAAGTACTTATTTAAGATCAGTGTCAGGCTCCAGAATCCAGGATTCTGACTTGTGTTGTGTCCTCGTTCCTCTCGTCAGTCAAACGGCTGGGACGCCAGCGAGATGTTCAAACTGAACGAGGAGGCGTACGGCATCAAGTCCACGTACGACTCCAGCCTCTCCATGTACACGTGAGTAGCACCACCCCCAATGTCCAAGCACCTTTCCACTACCCCGACTCTCCAGTTGTAATATAGCTGTAATGTTGGTTCACTGGGACTTTAAGTTTAGGTTGAATCAAATAAAAGACTCATAGGGAATCTGCTGATTAGGATCAAGATTAAATGAAATCGAATGTGTCAGTCAAGTAAGTCCCCGCGTGACGCCCTGACTGTCCTGACCCTTCCCAGCATGCCTCTGGAGAGGGGGAGCTCTGAGGTTTACCGGCAGCGGGAAGCGCGAGCATCTCGGCTCGCCAGCGAGATCGAGGGCGGCCTGCAGTACCGCCAGAGGGTTTCTCTAGAGAACGACGAGGGCCGGAGCGAGGAGGAGAAGTACAGCTCCGTGGTGCGAGAGAGGGAGGAGCGGGCGAGAGAGGGATTCTCCTCCTCCGTCAGGTAAGAGCTTCACCAGCAGAGTGAGAGAGGGAGGTGAAAACACCACTTCATCCATCAACTGAAGGGTTTCTCTCCCCACCGTCTCAGGGATGGTAAATACGTTCCCAGGTCCAGAGAGGTCGGCCCGTCCGCCGGCAGCCTGAGGTCCGGAGGTCCGACCTCCTCCAGGCACCCGCCGCCCGGCTCCTCCGCTCCTCACCCCCCCCAGAGCAGCCCGCCTGCAGCCGGCAGCCCGCCCTGCACCAATCACATCCTCCCACACTCCCTCTCACATCCACAGGCGCTGGCCCACACGAGCCGCTCGTCTGTTAATGGAGGTATAGTGTGTGTGTGTGTGTGTGTGTGTGTGTGTGTGTGTGTGTGTGTGTGTGTGTGTGTGTGTGTGTGTGTGTGTGTGTGTGTGTGTGTGTGTGTGTGTCCTGACCGCTTGAATCTCTTCTACAGTTGTGTTGAGAACTTCCCCAAAATCCCAAAGACTTCAGAGAAACCTGCGACCCCTGAACTGCCAGTCCGCTCCTGCAGGTACACACACACACACACACACACACACACACAATTCCTCATGTGTCAGGTTCTAGAAAACGATGCAGACGTTTCGTATTCCTCTGTGTGTTTGGTCACATGATCACATCACTTCCTGCTCTCTCTTGTTTCCAAGTGGCTCGTCCTCCAAAACCAGAGGCCCCTCCCCAGGACCTCCCCTTGACTGTCCCCGCCTACCTGGACTCCTCCCCCTCCACCAAACCCTCCGACCCCACCCCTCTCTTCCCCGTAGATGGTGAGACGTTCAAGTTGTTATTTCAACTGTTGGTACTTTAAATTAAATGATTGAGTGTTTAGATCCTCGAGTCAGTAAATGCAGATTTGTCTGGTTGGTCCACAGTGAATGAAATCTTAGCAGCTAAAGAGCGAACAGAGAGTTTGTCGGCTCCACTGGAAGTGAAGAGCAGCAAAGGTAAAACTCTCCTGAGAGAAAATCTGAAATTCTGTCAAATGAAAGTGAGGAATGTTTGTGAACTCCTCTTCCTCGGTGTCTTCCTCACAGTTCACACGGTTCAGCAGAGATCTCAGCTGGACGAGCTCCGCAAGTTTGGGAAAGAGTTCCGGGTAAGAGGGCTCGGTTTGAAGCATAGTGATTGACAGCTGACACTGGCTCCTGATTGGTCGAGGGCGTGTACCTGTGGGACCTGGATACTTGTCGTCCATCTTTATTTAGTCGGTTGTTTTTGTGTTTGTTCTCTTCTGTGTCTCAGCTGCAGCCGAGCTTCTCCTCCTCAGCGACTCCGTCATCTTCAGCCCCGCCCCCCTCCTCCTCCCCCTCTTCCTCCTCCTCCCCCTCCTCCTCCTCTTCCTCCTCATCCTCCCCGGCTCCACCGAAACCTGTCGCCCCCCTTACCACAGAGGCAGCTCCCCCCAACACCACTGCTCTGAATCTTCTGCCCGGCCCCCAGGCCTCGGGGCCGGAGGGGCCACAGGTCGGGGCCCCCCTGCCGCCCCCCCGCAGTGGTGAAGACAGCAGTGAGCCAGCAGAGACGGCTGCAGTGTAAGTAACGACACGTCACGTTCAGTGTTTTGATTACGAGACCCCTAGGGGCCAAATGTTTGTTACTGTACTTGTAGGTTCAAGAAACTCTAAAGTTGAATCATGAAATAAATTTAATTTCTTCGATCTGTTTGTATCTGAATGTTGTTTTGTTTTTTGCAGACAAGTGAAAATCTCGACACTGAATCCAAATGCTAAAGAGTTTCTCCCCATCAAAGGAAACTCAGCGCTGGTTTGTAGAAACACACTCACTGGTTCACACCTTGTTACAGGATTAGATTTCACTGGTTTGAAACAAAGATTTGATTTGTGCGACAGAAACCTGCGACGACGCCGACTCCTCCTCGGCCGACCCCCCCCAGCCCCTCGGTGCTGCTGCCTTCCCCAGGACCACAGGGAGGCTGCGCTCTCTACAGCAGCCCCCCCGGGCACTACCTGTCCTACATGTCCCCCATCACCATTCAAGGACACTCCATCCAGGTGGGAATCACTTCAGCTCACCAGGTGTGAATGTCGTCTCAGAAAATCACTTCAGAGGAAATCTTTCTGTTTCCTCAGGCTCCACAGATGTATCAGTACACAATGTCAGCTGTGAACCAGGGGAAGTACCCTAGACCCAAAGGTACACACACACACACACACACACACACACACTCTATCAGTCCTCTGTGTGTTCGGTGCTAACAGGAGCTGCTAACTGCTAATTCAGCTTCTTCTAATGGAGACAGTTCATCAAAGTGAGGTTTTAGAGACTAACTCACTGAATCTGGGATCGGAACAGAATCCACAGCAGCAGTAAATCATTATTTTACATGTTGCATTCATGTATTTAGTGTAATCACTCTACCTCATGGTGTCAACATGCTTCTAATGGTCCTGGTCGACTGGTTTCAGCTCCACTGGTGGGCCCCCGCCAGGATCACCACTCCTCCGCGGCCTCCTCCCTGATGTCAGCGGCAGCCTCGGCAGCCGGGCCCCCCCTGGTGGCGTCTCCGTACCCGATGTCCTACCTGCAGTACGGTCAGGTGATCCAGGCCATGTCCCCCTACCATCACGGACAGGTACTTGTCCTTTTTGCTCTGAGTTGATCATAAAAACTTTGACTTGAATTAAAAATTTATTCTGTTCTTGAAATTTCCAGACAGTTTACTCGATGCTGCAGGGGGGCCCTCGGATGCTGACGTCTGGGGCCCCTCCTCAGCAGATGGGCCCTGGCCCCCAGTTCCCCGGCCAGGCCGAGGGCCAGCAGGGGCCACAGCAGGCCATGTACGGTAAGCGGGGGGGGGGGGGGGGGAATCATATCAGATATCTGCCGATCAACAAACAATCGATGAAAACTGAACCTCCAGCTGAATATTTAATAAACATGCAGATTCCTTCTCTGACCTTTGAATCAATGAATGTGTGATAAAGTATTCATGAGGAGCTGGGAAGACAAATGTCAGGTTAATGGACGAGTGAATAATGAATGAATGGTTGTGCTGCTGCTCGGCTGGAGACAGACTTCAGGTCTCTGATCAAAATCATTTCACTGATCCTCAGAAAACGTGATGAACAGAAAGTTGAGAATCTTCTGTTCAGATTAGAACTGAAATGATTTAACGATGAATCGACAGATTAAAAACAATAAATTTAATCATTTGAGGTTTTACAGGAAAACGTCTGAGAAAAGTTTTCAAAAAAGGAAATATTTACAGTTTCAGACAAAGTCATTAATGTGAAAAGTAAATAGAAGTGTTCCACGCACAGAGCCGGGGGGACTACATGTGAGCTGCTGTTCTGTGGTGTGTCCAGCAGGGGCCGCCGATGAGCCTGGACCGATGGGCTGGGTCGAACACAGTCAAGTTCTTTTAATAACTGTTAAACTAAAAATGAATTTCTATGTGTTTCCTGGTTTTCAGCTCCTCAGTCGTTCTCTCACCACTCGAGCTCCATGCTTCCTCCTCAGCCCTCCAGCACGCCCACTGGGAATCAACCCCAGCACACGTCTCCCAGTCCAGGACTCTCTCACGTAGGTGCCTCGTTCAAACATCAACTTTATGTTAAATGAAAACACATCAACCAACTACATCAAACTTAAATAAAATGTGAACATAAATGCTCATCGGTTCTAATTCAAACGCAAACCAGGCAACTTGATCCAACCGCTGTTTATTCAACTGTAGAATGAGATCCATAGATTTTACATGATTACATTTAATACGATTTTATAAATGCTTTTTATTGTTAGAGCGCCGCAATAAAATCAAAGAATAAGTCGAGTGATGTTTGAGGACGATGACCTTCTTCTTCTCGAGTCCTGACGATATCTGACCACGCTTGTGTTTCTGTGCTCTCAGGGTCTCGGGGGCCCTCAGCCTCAGTCCATGTTTCACTCTGCAGGTCTGTCGGCTCCGCAGGGCCACAGCTCCCCTCAGGCCCCCTACGCCATGCAGGGGTTCAGCCTCCCGGGCCACCAGCCGCTGGCCCACGGCTTCCCCTCCATGGGCCAGCTCACTCAGGTCCAACAACGCTGCTTGAGATGTTTGTCTGTTCAGGAGAAACACACAGGAGCTTTTTAAAGAGGACACAGGAATCTGAGAAGTAAAAGATGTTTTTGTGTTTGTCCCTCACAGGCTCACGTCACTGGAGGCATGTCAGGACCCCACCACTCTGCCGGCCACGGCCCCCCGCCCCTCATGCTACACTACGCACCCCCCCAGCAGGGCGGCAGCTCCAACCCCCAACACGGCCCGCCGACCCAGCAGGGGGCGCCACAACACTTCTACATCGGACCAGCCCAAGGTGAAACACACACTCGCGCCACAACAAAGTTTAAACTCTTAACAGTAGAGATACATCATGAGAGAAAATTAGCTTAGCATAAACACTGGAAACGGAGGGGTGCATTAGCCTGGCTCGTTTTGTGAATAACAGACTTGATATGAAGTGCTGATCCCTGGTCTGGTGTGTTGTCTCAGCTCTTCAGCTCCAGGCTCACCCGACCCAGCAGCTGTCCTTTCATCCCTCCACAAACTGAACTGTCCTCGTCACATCTGGATTCAGGAGCGATGGCGCCCGAGCAACATTCCCACCCACCACATCAGATAACCCTGTTTTAACCGTATGTTTTAGACACGCTGACAGATTCTAAACACAAGAACAGACAGTTTCCACACGAGGACTTGAAGCTGGAGTGAAGACACTAACTGGTGAAGCTTTTTGGAAACTTTGTTTTTTCCTCCCCGTCCCTCTTCTGACCTTTTACAGACGAAACCAGTTCATTAATAATAAAACCACTGGAAAAAAAAACTTTGTTTCAATTTACAGCGTTTGTATCACGACCAAAAACTAGATATCTGTGATATCTGTGAAACGAACGCTGCCATGTTGTGGCGATGACGTCATTTGGAGTCTGTCACTGTATCCACGCTCTTGACCAATCAGGAGTCAGTAAATAAGTGATTGAAACCAAACTGATCAGAAACTTGAACAAACATCAGAGAGATAAGAATGAGCTGAACAACAGAAACATTTTTACAAACTTTATTTAACGTCCACTTTGAGGTTGTCTTTATTTAGCCCATGTCCCATCTGTTAACATGGAGGAGGGGTTTATAATCTATACTGCAGCCAGGCACCAGGGGGCGATCCAGATGTTTTGGCGGCCATCATGTCGTCCATCTTTATTTCCATTTGTGCAACAGTTGAAATGATATCGATGAGTGGAAGCTCAGAGAAATGGATTCTCATAGATTTTACAGTTTTAAGGTTTAATTGACTTGTAGTTACATTTGTGTGTCACAGTTGAATTTCATATCCACAGAAAACAAGTTTACAACATAAATACACGTATGAAAAGACATTCTCAGGATTTGTCAGTAAAGTCAGTGAAACACGTCGGTTCCTCTAAACCTCCGGTGACGTCAGACCTACACCGGGGGGGAAATGAATCAGTTACAGAAAACTCTCCCTGAGGAGCAGGTAGCTTCTCCTTCACTGGTTGAACTGGTACAGAAGTTTCCCTTAGTGGAGGAGAAACAGACATTTACAGCAACAAAATAAAAGATGAATAGAAGAAAAGGAAGAAATGTTGAAACCTTTAGACAAATATAAAAACATTTAATATCAACTAACGCTAACAAGACTTTGGTCTAAGTCCCATCTGCTAACATGGAGGAGGGGTTCATGAACTCTTATACAGCCAGCCACCAGGGGGCGACTCATATTGTCCGTCTTCATTTACTAATGTTTAATTTGATCGAATATAAAAATGTAAATTCTAATGAGAATTCTTTGGAGGAAACTTACTTTGTGCAGCTGTTTTGATTTGAAGGAAACTTTTACTGGGACTTTAAGGAAAATCTTAGACATTTAAACTTGAGTCAAGCTCAAGTTTCACTTTTCCAGTCGTTTTTCATCCACAGGTGATTTAAACATCATGGAGGCAACGTGGTGTTAGAGAATCTCACTGTGGTCAGGAGCCGATCACTGGTCTGTGATCACTGGTCTGTGATCACTGGTCTGTGATCACTGGTCTGTGATCACTGGTCTGTGATCACTGGTTTCTGTCCGTCAGTCTGCGTCCCATCAGGCTCTGAGGTGAATGGATCATCTGGAAGGAAGAAGAGACAGTGAACAGCTGCTTCCTCAGGAAGAGGAACTCCAGGGATCAAACTGACCGGAGGCTGGTTGACGTAGTTTCCTTCTACGTCCTCGTCGCTGTCGCTGTCGCTGTCGCTGTGACCCGACGACTCTGCTGCTGCTTCTGAGGACCAACAGGAAAACACACTCAGGTTCTCCAGCCTCGTGAGGATCTGCTCCTCACAGTTTGATCTCAACTCGTCTGACTGACGTTTGAAACATTCAACAATACGACCCAAACCGGAGCTGAAGGTCAGCGTCCAGCACCTGAGACAGACGAGGACTCGTGTCCAACGTGAGAAGAGAAGACGGATCTCTAACTCACTCTGAGAGAGCTGGAGATCCACATTCAGGTAATCTGGTTCTTCTGGTTCCTCTTCCTCTTCCTCTTCCTCTTCCGCTTCTTCTTCTTCGATGTGAATTCACAGGAATATTGTTGAAATGAGTTTAGAGGATTTAACATCTAATTAATCACTAATCCTATCTTAGTACATTTTAGAGGAAGAGACAGTTGCAGTAATGAAATCATCATAGTCTTTTAGAATCAGAAAATGAATTGTCACCTCCGAGGTTCACGTAATCGTGTCGAACGTCTGAGGATAAAACACAAACAGCTGATCAGTCAGATGGTCTTGGAGACATGAAGTCACAGATCTCTCAGAGGAACCGAGGAGGATAAGATTCTGTGAGTGAGTCTCCAGATGAAGAACAAGATGAAACAGCTCATTAACTAAAGAGGCAGCTTCACCAGGAGGTGTCTGAATCTGTGTCACTGTTTTCAAACCTGAACTGGGCGAAGAGGCTCGGCTCTGATTGGACGACGCGAGCGCTTCACAGCCGGGGATCACGATGCTGCAGAGGAAGAAGAGGAGAAGATGATGAGGATTTGATTCTGTGAAGAAATGAATTAAAGACTAGAAACCAGTTGGAAGGGGTCGACCTACATGTAACCTGGATCTTCTACATCACTGTCAGGAAGGTTAGGATCAGGGTTCACGTAATCAGGTCCTGTCCAGAACAAGAGCAGCTCAGCCACCATCCAACAAGTCACACTGAGCTCCAGTCAGAACTTTGAGGTCTTATGGTCTCCACGTCAGTCAGTCAGTCAGTCAACACACCCACCAACCAGTCAACCAACCAGTCAACCAACCAACCAGTCAACCAACCAACCAGTAAACCATCCAGTCAACCAACCAGTCAACACACCCACCAACCAGTCAACCAACCAGTCAACCAACCAGTCAACCAACCAGTCAACCAACCAACCAGTAAACCATCCAGTCAACCAACCAGTCAACCAACCAACCAGTCAACCAACCAACCAGTAAACCATCCAGTCAACCAACCAGTCAACACACCCACCAACCAGTCAACCAACCAGTCAACCAACCAACCAGTCAACCAACCAGTCAACCAACCAACCAGTCAACCAACCAACCAGTAAACCATCCAGTCAACCAACCAGTCAACCAACCAACCAACCAACCAACCAGTCAACACACCCACCAACCAGTCAACCAACCAGTCAACACACCCACCAACCAGTCAACCAACCAGTCAACACACCAACCAGTCAACACACCAACCAACCAGTCAACCAACCAGTCAACCAACCAACCAGTAAACCATCCAGTCAACCAACCAGTCAACCAACCAACCAACCAACCAACCAGTCAACACACCCACCAACCAGTCAACCAACCAGTCAACACACCAACCAGTCAACACACCAACCAACCAGTCAACCAACCAACCAGTCAACCATCCAGTCAACCAACCAGTCAACCAACCAACCAGTCAACCAACCAGTCAACCAACCAACCAGTCAACCAACCAACCAGTCAACCAACCAACCAGTAAACCATCCAGTCAACCAACCAACCAACCAACCAGTCAACCAACCAGTCAACACACCCACCAACCAGTCAACCAACCAGTCAACCTACCAGTCAACCAACCAACCAGTCAACCAACCAGTCAACACACCCACCAACCAGTCAACCAACCAACCAGTAAACCATCCAGTCAACCAACCAGTCAACCAACCAACCAACCAACCAACCAACCAGTCAATACACCCACCAACCAGTCAACCAACCAGTCAACACACCCACCAACCAGTCAACCAACCAGTCAACACACCAACCAGTCAACACACCAACCAACCAGTCAACCATCCAGTCAACCAACCAGTCAACACACCAACCAGTCAACACACCAACCAACCAGTCAACCATCCAGTCAACCAACCAGTCAACACACCAACCAGTCAACACACCAACCAACCAGTCAACCATCCAGTCAACCAACCAGTCAACACACCCACCAACCAGTCAACCAACCAGTCAACACACCAACCAGTCAACACACCAACCAACCAGTCAACCATCCAGTCAACCAACCAGTCAACACACCAACCAACCAGTCAACCAACCAACCAGTCAACCATCCAGTCAACACACCAGTCAACACACCTACCATCCAGTCAACCAACCAGTCAACCAACCAGTCAACCAACCAACCAACCAACCAACCATCCAGTCAACCAACCAGTCAACCAACCAACCAACCAACCAACCAGTCAACCAACCAACCAGTCAACCAACCAACCAACCAGTCAACCAGTCAACCAACCAACCAGTCAACCAACCAACCAACCAACCAACCAACCAACCAGTCAACCAACCAACCAACCAGTCAACCAACCAACCAACCAACCAGTCAACCAACCAGTCAACCAACCAGTCAACCAACCAGTCAACCAACCAGTCAACCAACCAGTCAACCAACCAACATCAGCTGCTCAAAGTGATGGAACGTTCAGGTTCATGTGTCAAACTGAAAATCAACGTTAAAGTGATTTTACCGTCTGCTGGATTCTCATAACTGGGGTTACTGTCTGTGGGAAGCAGGAAGTCACACGTTAGAAGTTTCAAAGAGTTTGACACAGAAGCTAAACAATCAGTGAAGGATCAGGTTCAGGTACCGAGCTGGATCCAAGATCTTCTTTCTCTTTTTCAAACATTGCAACATCATGTTTTCTTTTTAAAACAAAGATCTTTATTTCACAGTTTATATTTTAGGACAAATACATGATTTAGATGATCAGAGGTTTTTTCTACTATGAGAACCAACATGTGGGATTGTTCCGCCTCGCTGGATTATTATTAATCCTGACTTCACTTAACGAAGGAGATGAAAACCTGAAGAGAATCTCACCCGTTTCTGTTGGAGTGAAGGATCTGTGACTCCGCTGAGTTCCATCTGAAGATGAGCTGAGCAGATTAAACAAGACAAACTGTTTTCATCTCAGAAACCATCATCACTGAACCCATCATGACATGTATTAGGTTTATGTTTTACATTATAGATGAAATACAGTGAGACACCTTGGTTTGATGATCTGAGCGACTGCTCGTTATCGTTTAAATGATTTTATTCTCAGGTTTAGTAACAGTTTGTGTAAATGACCAGGGGAGCTGTGACCAGAAGCTGAAAAAGTCCAGAGAATCTCCCTGTTTTTGTCTGACTGGTCTACGGACTGGTTTATCCCCGGTCTAGGGACTGGTTTGTCCCCAGTCTACGGACTGGTTTGTCTCCAGTCTAGGGAATGGACAGATGTGACCCAGATGTGCTGTGTGAGGAGGCGGGACTCACAGGACTCTGGGGGGGGACAGCAGGTGAGGAGCTGAGCGGATGGAGTTCAGGTCGCTACTCGGCTGCACTGAAAAGAGAGAGAGTCGTGGAGAGCTGAACACTGAGCAGATCAAGTTATTATTCGTGAGAAGAATTTCATCGTTCATGTTTCTAATTTAAATGTGTTTTGTATGTTTTTTCTCACTTGGGTGGATGACTCTGACTCGGAACTCTGTGGATCTGAGAGAATAAAAGAAAATAGTCAAATAAAAGTGAGAAAATTTGAACATAGTGAATTTCTGGAGACTCACGGTGTGTAGTCCTCTGAGGCGTGGGTTTGTCTGATGGACACTGGTCAGAGGGAAGAGACACTGGTTATATTATATACAGATTATAAATGAGTCGTTCTCTCATCCAGTGGCCTGGATATAAAGATATATATATATATATGTGTGTGTATGTATATAAAGATCTCACCCAGTGGACGTCGTCTCCAGCAGTTCACGCAGGCGAGCGTCAGAACCACGAGGGAGACGGACAGAGCAGCCGACAGAACCACGAGGAACCAGGGACTCATGATTCTTCTGAGGACAGAAAACACTTTTATTCTGTCCATTCAAGTATTCAACAGTTTAAGCCTCAACAGTTAGAAACTCTTATTTCCTCATGTGTCCAGTGACTCGTCGACTTTCTCTGTTTAAAGAAATCTCTAAAATTCTGCAGCTCCATGATTTTGTAGAGCAACAGAAGGAAATGATGAATTTCAGGGACTAGTTTCAGTGGAGGATTAATCCACATTCAGTAAAATAAAGAATCCCCTGTAACCGTGACTGTGACGCCCCCTGGTGGTTTGTGAGGCTTGTTCAGCGTCATCTTGGTTGTTTGAAACCAGAAGTAACCATATATGGAGGGGCAGGGGGTGGAGCCTGACTGAGAGCTGGAGGAAACGCCCACCTACACCTGCACCCATTGGACGGTACTAACTGTCAATCACTCTGTGTTCCCCCCCAACACATCCGGTGCTCTATGGTCTGTTTGACTCTAAATGATCATAATCCACTAAATGATCATCAGCTGTTTGAAGAAGACTTGAAACTAGAGACTGAGGCAGAAACTCCTGAATGTTAGAAAGAGAGAAGTATATATATTTATTATATAAATCGAATGTTAGATTTCTATAGAAACTGACTTCCATCATTGTTTTATAAGAGCTCAGTTGTCCCAGTGCACTCTGGGTAACATAAACATGACAGCACTGGTGAACCTGTTGATTTGAACAGAAACTACAACACAACTCGTTGTTGCTTTGTCGAGTTGTTTCTCATCTTAAAGTTGTTCTTTGATCACATTAGGCAACAAACTGCTGGTTTCAGGTTTTAACAGAAGAAGAAGAAGAAGGTGATAGAATCTATGTCCTGAACTCAGACGTGAGTCACAGGAAGGAAACGAGCTTCAACTGAAGCTTCATCACACCAAGCTGCACAACTCTGCTGTGACTCACGTTATAGATTCTATATCTTTATTCATCTGGAACCTTCACTTCATCCTTTCAAATCAGATCCTCACTCAACACTGTGAACAGCGGCCATCTTGTGAGTTTTAGCTCTATATACATGTATATATAAAGTCACTGTTCCTCTGTATATACAGTCACTGATCCTCTTTATATACAGTCACTGATCCTCTTTATATACAGTCACTAATCTTCTTTATATACAGTCACTGATCATCTTTATATACAGTAACTGATTCTCTTTATATACAGTCACTGATCATCTTTATATACAGTGACTTATTGTCTATATATACAGTCACTGATCATCTTTATATACAGTCACTGATCATCTTTATATACAGTGACTTATTGTCTATATATACAGTCACTGTGGTCTTCATAAACTTGCTCAGACCCCTGCTGGACAGCGACTGTAGTACGCGACCCTTGCTGACCCTTCGGGGTGAGAATTCGTCCCATAATTTGTCAGTGTGGTGTCCATGTTGGAAAAGTTGGACTATATGAAGTCGATATAAAACAAAGAGTCGCCACCAGGTGCATGCTGGGAAGACTCCTAGATGAAGTAGAGGTGAACTGACCTGAGACGGACGACAGCAGCAGAGACGTTGTCCACGAGACGTTACCGTCACCAAACGTCAGACATGTCTGAAGTTTCTCTTCAGACTCCACTTCCTTCACTCCTCCTCCTCCTCCCTCTCGCCTCCTCCTCTCCTCCAATCACCTCGTTTCATTTCCCGCCACAGAGGCTGTGATGTCAGCGACCACCAGCTGAGAACGTGATGCTGATTGAAGACGAACCTGACGAGTGTGAACCTTCATCGTCACCAGATTGTGTGTGATGAGTTCATCAAAGTGCAGAAGAAGCTTCTTCTCAGTCAGATCGAAGCGTGGCTGGTTTCAAAGCTGCAGAAACCTTCTGCAGCCGCCGAGCATCCTCCACCTGCACACAGGAAACCACACCGAGCACCCCCCCGCCTCCCCCTCGCCTGCTCTCCTCTACTGAGAAGATTCAGAGACACAAGGGGGGAGGGGGGCAAAGCCAGAGTCTGACACCCCCTGGTGGCTGGCTGCAGTACAGTATCAGAAATCCAAGTAGAAGTTGTTTAAAGATGGTTTCTTGAGAATCGTTAGCATCATACAAACAAGGTCAAGCAGCTGACCAATCAGAGCTGGGCTTCACCAGGAGGTGGAGTCTTAAAGAGACAGGAGCTCAATCTAAGTGTTAGAGACAGAGGCTGAAGAGAGGAGCTGCAGCGATGGACAAATGGAGGAAAGTGATTCTGAATGAAAACTTTATAAACCCAGAACTCTCATTAAATCATAAACCTGATGAAAAACTCATCTTCTTTAATGTTCAAAAAAACATTTTAAAATAGAGTTAAATTCTTTATCTTAGACATATTCATTCAAAAACATGTTTTCTTAATGTGGTTTTTTTTAATTTGCAGGAGAAAAACAAAGTGAAAGGACGAGACTGAAGTTGGAATATTAATATTCAATCAGAATGTTTCTACAATAAAAACACGACGACTTCTAACGTGACAAACGGTTTAAAAACATGAAGCTGAAACATTCTGACGTCTCGTTCTCCTCTCGTGACTTCGTACAGAAGCTCTGAGAGGAAGTGTGTTCTCCTTAAAAAGGTTAAAGAACAATTTGAGCCAGGATATTTTTCTAGGGTTTTTAATTTTCATCTGTAAAAACAGCTTTTATACGATGTCATCAAACTTCCTAAAGAATCTTTGGGACAAAACTTTATCAACATGTAAAATCGTTTTCTAGACTTAAAGACGTGACAGTGATGTTACAGAACTTTATTTTCCTTATTGTCAAAGTCATATTTAAAAGTAAAAAAGTGTCTCTTTGAAAAGAACAACCACTTAAGCTGTAAATTATTATTTTAAAGATAAAATCATGAGTCCACCTGAGCATGTTAATACGACACAAACACTTCGTCCAACAAGTTCATTCTTGTTTAACAGAAACAGTAAAAAATGATTTGAGACTAAACCACTTCACTAACGTTCACGTTCATAAAGTCGATCCCATCAAACACAAAACTTAAAAAACCTCGTTTAACACTTCAAACATTCCAACAGAAAAACGAGGATTCAAATCAGTGATGAAGCTTAAAAGATGTAGACTGATTAGAACTGACTGCATCACAAGGTTAGTGTTACTCAAACGAGCTGAAATGAAATGTGATTAATAAAGTTTATGAACTTCTGATCTCACTGAAGGTGAGAAGATGTTTCCACCAGTTTGTCGTCGGTCAAATAAAAGTCAAAGTGAATCAGCTTCAGCTCCTCAGTCCTCAGAGGATCCACACAACCATCACTAACATCTCCTGAGACGACCACCTTCTGGGAAAGTTCTAAAAAAGAGAAATAAACTTTAAAGGTTTCTGCACGGCAGACAGTCCCTTCAGTGTCTTCAGTCCCACGACACGGTACACCAGCGGTTCCCCAGCGGCTGGTTTCAGATCAGAACGCTGGACACCGGGACCCGAGTGGACCGGCCGCTGCTCGGCACCACGATCGGCTCGTCGTCTGAGAACAGAGATCAGTTCTTCTAGTAACTTCATATCTAGTGTTTTTCCACAGCAGCTGTTTGCACCTGTACAAACTTCATCATCATACCCCCCCCCCCCCCCGAGTCTCACCTGAAGCCACGTAGTTCTCCGCCCGATCTCGGTCTCCTTCGATGAAGAGGGCGGTGGCGAGGAAGAAGGCCCCGCCCACCACCGCTACGAAGGCGCAGATCAGCAGAGAGAGCTGCAGCGAGCGGAACTGCCAGAGGAACGAGTCCGACCTCCTCAGGTAGTCAGAGACCTGGAGTCAGCAGAGAGGGACAGACCTGAGGTCAGTGGACTGCTGGACAACACGTGAAGGTTCTAACTGCAGTCAGTGTGTGTGTCTGTGTGTGTCTGTGTGTGTGTGTCTGTGTGTTAGTGTGTGTGTGTGAGTATGTCTGTGTGTTAGTGTGTGTGTGTCTGTGAAGTACCACTCCGATCAGGTAGGTGTGTGTGTGTGTGACTGTGTGTGTGTGAGTGTGTCTGTGTGTTAGTGTGTGTGTGTGTGGGACGTACCACTCTGATCAGGTAGGTGTGTGTGTGTGACTGTGTGTGTGTGAGTGTGTCTGTGTGTTAGTGTGTCTGTGAAGTACCACTCCGATCAGGTAGGTGTGTGTGTGTGACTGTGTGGGTGCTAATGTGTGTGTGTGACTGTGTGTGTGTGTGTGTGTGTCAGGGACGTACCACTCCGATCAGGTAGGTGTGTGTGTGTGTCTGTGTGTGTGTGTGTGTGTGTGTGTGCGTGCGTGTGTCTGTGTGTTAGTGTGTGTGTGTGACTGTGTGTGTGCTAGTGTGTGCGTGTGTCTGTGTGTTAGTGTGTTTGTGTGTATGGGACGCACCACTCCGATCAGGTAGGTGTGTGTGTGTGTGTGTGTGTGTGTGTGTGTGTGTGTGTGTGTGTGTGTGTGTGTGTGTGTGTGTGTGTGTGTGTGTGTGTGTGTGTGTGTGTGTGTGTGACGTACCACTCCGATCAGGTAGGTGTGTGTGTGTGTGTTAGTGTGTGTGTGTGACTGTGTGTGTGCTAATGTGTGTTAGTGTGTGTGTGTGTGTGTGTGTGTGTGTGTGTGTGTGTGTGTGTGTGTGTGTGTGGGACGTACCACTCCGATCAGGTAGGGACTCCCAGCGTCTCCCAGCAGATGAGAGATGACGATCTGAAGCGACTCAGCTGTGGCGCGGCGAGTGGGAACCACCACGTACTGGAAAACAGTTTGAGAAAGAGAACGTTGTGAGTGGAGCGTCACTAACTGAAGGTCAGAGGTCAGAGGTCAGAGGTCGACCTGTAAAGTCTCGAGTCTCACCAGCAGAATGTCGGCCACGATGGCCCAGTTCATGCTCAGGAACGTTTCTCCCAGGAAGATGAAAACCTGAAGGACAGAAAACAGGAGGCGTCCAGCTGTTGTCTCGTCACGTGGACGCAGTGTTATGAACACGCGTGTGTCCTGTTGACGACACGTGACGAAGAAGACTCACGTATGTGGCGACGGTGCTGGCCTCAGCGAACACGATGGCCAGGTAGAGGAACGGAGCAGAGAGCATCAGACCGGCGGCGCAGACCAGTGGATCCGCCCTGGGCGTCTTCTTCCTCAGCTGCCGACTCAGCTGCACGCCGCTGGCCACGCCCAGAACGCCGGTGATGCAGGTGATCGCTCCAAAGATCAGGCTGCGGGGGGGAAACGAGGAGTCAGCCGGGTTTCTATCAGACGTCTCAGTTTCACTCCATCGCTCACGCGTTACCTGTCGGAGGAGGCGCAGTGTGCGTCCGTGCACGGGGCCTTGACCCCGGTGAAGATGGCAGCTCTCAGGAGGAAGGTCGGGGCCCAGAGCGCCAGAGAGCCGGTGACAAACGCCACCGCGGTGAAGCCGAAGGTGGACAACACGAAGCTGCAGCTGCAGCAGGAGAGAGGAAACGCCTCAGGTCAGACCGGTCAGACAAGAGGTTAAATATCGAGTTAGATCACGTCGGGTTCGATGCTGACCGGTTCTCCGCTCAGACTCAACGTGTGACCTGCCGAGCTGAAGACGGTTCACTGAACCTGGATCAAACCGGAGTGAGGTGGAACCTACTTCCTGCTCAGCGCCTGCAGGTCCTTCAGCCAGCTGGTCCGGTGCAGCTGGTGCTCGGGCCGAGCCTCGATGGCGCCTCTGTTGGGCTCCTGAACCACGACCAGGAGCAGGACCACCGCCACCAGCCCCAGAGCTGGAGTCACCTGAGGGACACGCCCACAGAGACAGCTTCACCCACATCCTTCAGTTCAGAGGTTCATGCAAAGTCAGGATCACTTCAATCTATCCTCAAACAAATGAACTTCATCTTTTGTTTGTGAAAAGCTGCAAATACTGAAATGTTTACTTCACAGATTAGAATCTGCTGTAAAATATTCAGACCAGCATGTTTCTTTAAATTCTCTTACAGCAGTTTTACTCACAGACACTTTATTCTGCCTGAGTTGATAAAAACGAATAAATAAAATAACAGGTTGAGACGTGATGATGAACTCAACCTTTGAGTTTCAGCTCTTTTCTGTTGCTCTGATACATTCGGCTCATTTATTTAAGTTTTCAAATTGACTGCAGAAGAAAGAGTTAAAGATAAATCTGAAGAGACGTCTGTAGTGATGGTGAGAACGTACCCGCAGAGCCCAGTGCCAGTCCTTCGCTATGTTGCTGACCTGAGAGCCCACGATGTATCCGAGGCCGCTGAGAGGAAGAGGAGAAACGAGACGAAGACACGTGTGAGTAGAAATAGATTGTCTACACATCTGCTGGTCCAGATGCAGATAAAACATCTCCATCACAGCTTCGTCTGTTCCATCGAGTGGATCGAGGTCTGATGTGAAAACAGGAACTGGAGGTTCCCTGGCTGCTGCTCTCAGAACCGGTGTCAGAGTGGAGAACGGGTCAGGATCATCTCACCTGCCCACGGGGATGGCGAAATAAAAGACGGACAGCATGTTGGTGCGCTTCCCTTTGACGTAGAGGTCTGCGATGATGGTGGGAGCGATGGTGGAGTAACTGGCCTCGCCGACCCCGACCAGTCCACGTGTCAACAGCAGGGCCCAGAAGTGCTGCGAGAAACAAACAGGATTTAAACTCGACAGATGAAGACGGAACATCCACCGATCGTTTCTGTTCAGACTACACAGTCGTCTCCTCTGAAGCAGAGCAGGAAACCAGTCTCACCTCCCTGGGGGTGTAGGAGCTGGCCAGTGTAACCAGTGACCAGAACGTGATCCCCACGCTCATGATGACCTTCCTGTTGTACCTGTCGCCAAGGTAACCGAAGATCGGAGCCAGGAACATGTAGCTGCAGATAAAAACTGAACAGACACAAATATGATGAAAAGTCTGTTTGTGTTGAAACTATTAAAACTGTACACGCCCACTTGAGTTCACTCATAGATTAACAGATTAATCTTCTTCTCACCAGTTTGGAGCAAACCGGATTTCCCGTCATCGATCCCAAAATAATGCTCGATGTCCGGGAGCACTCCTGGAGGAGGAGAGGAACCAGCAGGTTGACATTTTGATTTATTGTTCAGAGTCTAAAGTAAAAGATATAACTTGATCTGCTGTAGTTCAGTCAGACTGTTCCACTTCCATACTACAGAGGGCGCTGTGCACAATCTGTCGACTAAATAAAGATGGACGACAGGAACCCTTCTCCTCCATGTTGGTGATGTTAAATAAAATAAACTGTGAAATGTTCAAATGTTTGTTAACAAGATAAATCTAGAAAATCAGCAAATACTCAAAACTAAAAAACACTGATAATTAAAACACTTATTTAATAAAGTTTACTGGATGACTTGTTTTAAAGTCGTTCCCTCTATTTCTTCTGATTCATTTTTTCATCTCCTGATATTCCTCATCTCGCTTTGTGTCGCCGGGGGAAAGGCTTCTGATTGGCTGTGGGCGGCGTCCTACCTGCCACGGTGAACCTGTCCATGTAGTTGAGCAGGTTGATGAAGCAGAGCACCAGGACGGTCAGCAGGGCTCGGACGCTGGACACGCCGCTGGCCGGCTCCTCCGCCGGCCGCTGGCCCGCCCCCCCGCCCTGCTCCCCCTGACCCTCTGTCTCGCTGTCGTCAGAGAGGAACGGCGCCGAGTCCGGCGTGTTCTCGCCCAGAGACATGACGACGCTGGAGAGAGAGAGCGTTGGATCAGTGACAACATGGTTCGGTCATTTGAACCTGAACAGGGATTCAAACCTTTTCAAAGACAAAACAAACAGGAAGCGGCAGAACCTCCAGAATAAAATCTGCTACTTGTCCTGGTGTGACTCTGTCGTCTCTGTGGTCACAGCTGGGAACAGATATCCCATAATGCCCCAGTTCTCTGATGTTGAAACATATTGAGTTAAGATCATCCACTGTGGAGGACGAGCAGCCATCACATGTTCCCAACTAGAGAGAAGTTACCAGTCCACTTTCAATCTGGAATCACCCTGATTACCTCTGTGATTGGCTGGCCACCTGTTAAGCCACGCCCCCAGACAGGCAGCACTTGATCATGTGGATAACAGGACGTAGATGATGATGGACGGATGGATTGTTCCACTGGAGCCAGACGTGATCAACAAACTGACGCCTGTTGAGTGAGACCTGAACTGGGAGATCCTGTTTTATCTTGTGTTGGCCACAGATGGATCATGTGATCAAATCAGGAAGTGTGAACACTGAACACACAGAACATTGACCCGTTTGTCGTCTGCAGCCACGTCTTTGATTTCAACAGTGAGTGGATATTCACTTGATCTGAAATCAATAAGAATAATAAGATTCTCTGACAATAGAAACAATCACCAAGTGAAAACTATGGAATTGAGATGAATCAGTAACATCTCAGTAATTCTACTAATTTAACAACGAACCGCGTGTCAAGTAAAAACCACTGAGGGATAAATGGATTTGTCAAGAGCACTTATTTAAAAGAAAATCACCTTCTGTTAGATTTAGTGGTAAAAATAAGGAAATGAATCAGTTAATATTTTTCTAATGATTTTTAAAAGATGTTTAAATCGATAACAGGACTTAAATAATTGGATTGATTTTCGGGTTCAAGCTCAACAGGAGCCGATGAACCCGAGTCACAGAAACTCTGCTCACGTGAAGCTCCTGAGTGTGAGAAGAGGAACCAGTCGTGAAAGAAGAAGCCGCGGCAGCGACCGGCTCCAGCACGGACCACGAGGCAGGAAGTGACTTCTGTCTACGGCAGGAGGAGCAGCTGGTGAGAGGTCGATGAACCATTCATTCAGAGGATCTTTGTGAAGAAGGTCCTCGGAGTCGTCTCGGACACTCGGGTCCAGACCTCGATCTTCTGATCACACGTCACTGTGCTCAGAAACCAAACATCTGTACAAACACATCAGCTGATGTTTCTCTTCAGGTTGATGATGTAATCAGACGCTGCAGCTCCTCTCTTCAGCCCCCCCCCCCCCCCTGCTTATAACATCTGCTCTGATGGTCAACAGCTCCCAGCCCTTGAAGGAACCAGCTTTACCTGGTCAAGGGGCGTGTCACACCAGCTGATTGGGGGGGGGGGGGGGGGTTCTGGTCTTTGTTTGGAATCAAACACGAGACGGTTACATTTCAAACTAAAAGTTTGACGTCTTCTAAAAAGCTAATCTGCTGATTGGAGAAACTCAGACTGATTCATCTCTTGATCCTTCCTCAACTGTTCATTATATAAATGACAATAAATGATGGAAATCCATGAGATGAGTCCTGAGTGAAGACAAGAGGACAGAGACATGAGACAGACAGTCTCTTTGTTCCATGAACAGCTGATGATCTGATGTCTCTCAGTTAAAACCTCGTTAATCTGCTTCATCTGGTTTCAGATGAATTCTAACCAGAGTGTCATATGACGTCACAGATTCACAGAGTAAATGATCGTAAAGATTCTGTAAGAAAATAAAAAAAGCGATGAGGCGTCATCGTGTTGTTGTTGTTTACCTGACGATGACGCTCCTTCTTCTTCTTCTTCTGTCTCCAAACTTCTTCTTCGTCTGTCCCGTCACTCAGGCTTCATGCCGGCGGGTCACGGTGACTCTTCCCCGGGTAGCAGCGTCTGTGTGTCGGACTCTCAGCGGCTCGAACCACCGTCCACAGGTCAACTGCTCACTGAGGACTCGTCTCCACCGCCGCCATGACAGCTCTCTGCACACATCCGGTCCGCGGCTCACGTGACGTCAGCCTGAGTCACATGACCAGATGAAGTTGGTTTGAGTTTCGATCCCCTGGGGGACCGTCAACAAGTTCCTGTCTGAACCATAGGTCTGAACGAGATGTCATGTGACCCACTGACTGCTCATCACGTCAGACTCAATGTGTCTCGGGCTATTATGGTAACTGTTGACACCTTAGTAATTATGAATATTAATATAAAATACCTTAACCTCTCAATCCTCTACAGATCTGGTCTGTTTATCTACAGAAATAATACAACATGCAATTTAATTATCAAGAGATTGATATTAAATTTGATTTATAATGGTGAATGTAGAAATGTCAATTCGAAAGAGGCGTGTCCTTTTTTCTATCGAACAGTGGATATCATATAATATGAAGTCACATGATGAGGATGCATTTTTTTTAAATTATTTTATTTATTTTTATTGTCAGCCCCGGAGAATGGCTCTGAATATCCAACATGAAACTGACTTCAGAGCAGTTATCAATGATGACATGCAAGTTAGAAGGTATGAATATAAACTTTTTTCTTGTTCTTGTTGCTGTAAATGCAACTTTAGTTTTTCTTTATTGGTGTAAACTTATGGAATTGGCACTTTAATGTAGAACCCATCCATTTATTGAAAATGTGCTGAACGAGTGAAGACACATCATCTTGATCCGTCTCAGGAACAGTGATTTCAATTCCTGTACAAATGTATTTTCATCATTTACAATTCAGTCACTTTTAAAAAGTAACTAAACAAAACGTACATAAAATGGACACAAAAACCAGCGTTCCCACTACGATCATTCTGCACCAGCGACTGACCCGGTTCTGACGGTTCTGTTTTTATGAGGTACACATATAAAAAAAATGAAAGAAATGTTCAACATTGCGCGGCTCCAGAATCCCAGAGGAAATACTGCAAAACCTCAGAGGTTTAATATTTGTTTTACGTTTAATAGAAGGAACATTAATCTACAGGCTTAGATCCAAACTTCAATGATGTCTCCGTCCTCCATGTCCAGCTGGGCCGGCGTCTGGCCCGGCGTCACCTTGGACCCGTCGAAGTGGAAGCGGACTCCACTCTGAGCGCTGAGGGACATCCTGGACAGATACTGGGAGAAGACGGGGCCCAGCGGTGCGTCCTGAAAAAAACAAGGACAGGTTTGTGTCTCGCTGCCACTGAAGACAGGAACCAGACAACAGAGAAGAGGAGCCGGTACGAACCCTGTGCAGAGAGAACTCCTGTGAAGCGTCTCTGTCTTTGCTCTGCAGTCGAACCGTGAGGACGTCGCTGCCGCCGCCGGCTTCTTTGCTTCTCTCGTCGTCTGCCATGACCACGCACTCTGCATCGAGAAGAGGGACACGCTCAGTTAGTGACTTCCATCCTCTGCAGGGGGGTCGGTGACCAGGGAGAATCTGAACATTTTATAACAATTATTAATGATGTTACATCACAACATGAATGGCAAGTTTAAGTAAAACCCTTCATTCATTATTTTTTATGGAGGATGAGTCAGGTGAGAGCTGTCAGCTGACCCTCACGTTGAAAGGAGGACAGTCTCAGGACACTCAGGGACTCAGAGACAGACAGGACTGAGCTGTGAAGTCACTCTGAGTTAGTTTCTGTTGGTTCACGTGTGTGTGCTGTTTGCAGAAAGCACCAGTTGTGTCCCTGGCTGTGTGGCAGAGCCCCGCGGCCGGGTGGACCACCACACTGACATTAACTGGATTCTGATGAGTCTGTGAGAACAGGTCACTAATGATGGTGGAGCTTTCTTTAGATAGCGGCTGATTTACTGACCTAAAATGTCTGCGATGCCGAGACCGATCTCACCAACTGTGGAATCCAGCGGCAGCTCGATGTCCTCCCGCAACAGCAGGAGGCGGGGGGGCGGGACGTGAAGGACGGCAGACAGCTGGGCCAACACGTTGCTTAAAGGTGTCGACTAAAACGTAAACACACAAACTGTTAAAGAGGACAAACAGTCGAAACCCGCTAATCCTACGACATGTATTGGAATGTTTACGCGTGGCGTGTGAGCGTACTTACCGACAGCACAGGGATCTTGTGGATGTCCGTCCTGCAGCGGATCTTCAGGGAGATCTCGTGGAGGGAGGAGCTGCACGATGAACTCCACGAGCCCGAGTCAGGGTTCGTTATGATGACGTCATCTTGCTCGTCCTCTGACACCGGAGTCCGGGAGCCTCGGCGGCGCCTGGGCCTCTTCTGTGGCTCGGGAGACATGAGGGAGCTCATCACCCTGAGCCTCCGGTCGATCTCACTGAGGAACAAAAACAACCAGAAACTGTTTTAAAGACCAGCTTCAACAAAACGCTGCTGCCCCCCCCCCCCCTGCTCCACTGTTCAGGTGGGCTGGCAGGATGGAGGCCGCTGAGGCTCCTGGGAACCTTCAGTGCAACAGAAATAAGTTCCGTAGCCTCAGTGGTGGTCCTGAGCTCTGCAGCTCCTCCCACCTCATGACTTGGTGTTTGCTCAGATGTGCAGAGATGACCTTTTAAAACCAGGAGGTGTGCGTCTTTACAAACAAGCAGAGACGAGGTCAAAGCACCTGAACCCAGAACCCAGACTCACCTAATCTTCCTCTTCACCTGACTGGACTGTTTCTGGACCGGACTCTCGGGCGGCGGAGGAGACGGAGAGCGGAAGGTTTCTCTGACGTGACGTGTGTGACAAGACAAAGCAAACAAACTCAGTCCTGTGAATTCCATCCCACCTGTTTTAGATGAGGGTATTCTGTTCATAAGAAACTACATCAAGGTTCTCTGAGCTTCAGCACTTACAGTTCATGTTCTGCTTTGTTCTCCACAGGTTCTGCTTCCTCCTCCGAGTCACTGAGGGCGATGGCAGCTACCTTCGTTTCCCGAGATGACCACAAACTGTCGTCTGCAGCGTCCTCTGGGCACAAACAGGAACAATCAGCTGCCACTAAGTTCCATCCGGGATTCATCTTGTTCCCACACTTACAGCACATTAAGAGTTCCGTTTATACCTGTGGTTTCCTTTCTGGTGAACACATGATCCATTGGCTTCAGCCGCAGACTGCTGCTCACCTGAAAACAGAAGCACTCAGGTGACAGGGAGGAGACATTGTCAGGAAAGCTTCTTTGGGCAGAGCTGGTTCTTCACCTTGTTGGAGTACACTGGCACCGGGACGATGGCTGAGGGGTCGAGGATGCGTCTGCGTTTGGGCGGCGGCTTCACAGCCTGCACTTCACCGTCAGAGACCTGTAGATCGTGAAGAGGAGCTCAGGTCAGATGATGTGCCACAGTGCCTTTGATTCAGGAGACAGAACCAACTGGCTCCAGAGTTCGTTTCTTATCTGAAGGCCACCACAGGGTCATGATCTGTCCGACTGAATAAAGATGGACGACGTGTCTCCCTATTATCATGGACTTGAACGCTGCCACATCTGTGTGTTCAGACCTGATCTGAGACGTTGTGTTACTTGTGTTCGAACCCGCTCACTGTGATGAGCAGTGTGAACAATCCAGAGCAACCGGGGACAGAGCGCAACGCACATATCATTTACAACTCAGGTAGAGACATCCAGTGTCTAGTGTGGAGCCGTGGTGTCGATACACAGACTCCACCCAAGAGTGTCAGCTGTCAATCATCTGTCAATCATATGTTTTCATGTCATCTAATAACTGATTCAAACCAAACTGATCAGAAACACGTGGACAAACATCAGAACTTTATTCCTGCGGACACGTTTCCGTTGACAAGCAGTTGGGACCACGTGGTTTCGTGTTTCTCTTCCTGTCCCTTCACAGTTAAAGCGAAACGGTTGGACAGTTTCTCATATTAACCGCAGACTGTGGCTGAAGCACGACGACGCAGTAGCAGAGGAACCTTTTATTTTGAAAGCCTCGCTAGTTACTAGCTGTTCTCATGCTAACGCTAAGCTAGCCCTGCACTTTTACAGTCTCCGCGGCCTCACGTGACTTCTCGGGTTTCTCTGTTCTTTTGCGGTAATTGAAACATCGTTACGCTCCTCGATCATGACGTCACTCCTGAGTTAAGTGTAGGTTAATGGTAAAAACAGCGGAAGTTAGAAACTCACCGGATCCGCCATGTTGGCTCTACTACCCGCGCTTTGTTTGTCGCCTTCACGGACTGTGGGACATCAGGTCTCGTGTTGTGTTCAGGGTCAGTGTCGTAACATCAGCATCCACAGTGATGTTCTTTTAACGTCACCTCCCTGAACACAAGTTTTCTCATTTGATCTACATTTTCAAAATCCTTCTCACCTTCTCAGAACTGTCTTCATTCATGTTTTATTTTATTCCAGTTCAAAGTAAAAACCAGGTCAAGAACTGATTATAAATAAAGATGTGTGACTGAAGTTTTTGTCGTTTGTTGATTCTGTGTGTGTGTAGTGAATAACAACACAAAGCTAGAAATTATTTGTTTAAAACATGAATCAATGACAATAATCACTTGAGGTCAGAAACAGATGCTCAGACTTTTTAAATATGTTGATCTTCTACTTGTCACGACTCGAGAAGCAACAAAATATTACTGATATCAGTCCGACTGGTGAGTTGATGTGTTCCAGTCTACACACAAAGAAAACACTGAACATTCTCATCTTTATCATACACAAAAAGATTTTATAAACATCATGGCCATAAGAAAACAATGTTTTACAATGATACATTTTTTTATTCCTCCAAAGTCCAGAATTCATTGGAATCTGTTTTACTTCATCACAGCTGAGGAGGCGTTCAGGTCCCCACGGTTCATTTCTGTTCTTCTGTGAGTCTGGGGTTTAATAAGCTGCTCTCAGACAGTTGCTCTGTATTTTCTGCAGAGCATTGTGTGTGAACACAAACGTCCGAGTGAGAGGCTCTGCAGACTTCTCTGCCTGACCTCCTCTATAAGGTCCATAAGAATCCAGGAGAAGCCGATGTGTGAACACAGCAGAGGATCCTCCACTGATTCACTGGGTGAGTGGGGGGGGCTTCTAACACGGGACACAAACATGAAGAAACTAAAACAAATGTCTCTGGTGAAGAAGAGCTGACTCACACGATGAAGACAGATGAAGCTGTGAAGAGAGTTTGTGGTGATCAGAGCTGACGACGTGTCAGGTGATATAAACATGATCACGTGACCTCTGCAGCTGAGGTAACAGGTCACTTCCTGTGTGTGTCGGCTGCCCCCCCCCCCCCCCCCCCCGGCTGCTCCACCTCTCACCTGAACCATGGGAGGATCTGATGCTGAGCGAGTCTGTGCAGAAAACCTGCTGCTGTGTTGTTCAGCTGTGAAACACAAACTGTGGATCTGACCTGGAGTCTGAAAACAGCTCCAGCCTCATTTTAAAATGTCTCTTCTGGGATGTTTTCACTCGACTAATGAACGTCTCCCACTTCAGCTTCAAACCTTTTTATTTGATTCTTGACTAATCATCCAGAACCTGTTTCTGAACGTCATCTCTTAAAAAAACTGAAAAAGTTTCAAACTAAACAATCCACAGGCTTCGTCGGTGCGTTCATGCTTCAGCTCTTCACTTCTTCTTGTTCTCTTTGCAGGCGACCACGTATCGTTGAGCCACGTTCAGAGGAGGGGAGTAGCCGTCAGCGTACGACGTGTCCTCGAATAGCACAGAGTAGTCGTCCTGAGGCTGTCGACACACAAAGACACACACACACACACTGAGGTCAGAGGTCACAGACAGGAAGTCATTCATTCAGCTCCTCCGATCCTCTACAGACTGACTGGAGGTTATTTATTAGTTTTAAATGATTGTTGGCAGGATGTTTAATATATCTACAGATTTTACTATCAATATTTAATTTGAGATCAACTTAAGGACGGTGATGCAAACAACAATCTCCTGCGGACAGTTGCCAGCAGGTGGCGTCTGTTTTCAGAGGGTCAATTTGAGCTGGTTCATTTTGTGCAATGTGAGGAGGCAGAGACGTGTCGTCCATCTTTATTGAAAGTCTTTGTGTAAAAGGCTGCTGAGTGGCTAGTCTCACCCTGTGTGGGGGGGTGTGGATGAGGGCCCGGTAGAAGCAGGTGGTCTGGGGGTAGAGGGCCAACACCAGCTGGTCTTTGCTGAACAGGGCCTCAGGGTCTGTTTCTGGGTTTGCCTTCCACTGAGGCAGAGGGATGATCCTCCGTCTGCTCAGAGTGTGTCTCCTGATCCACAAACACAGACAACAAGCTTTACTCTTCTTCATCAAATCTCATGAGCTGACTGGAACCATCCACTCATCTGAGCTCACAGCTTCGTTAGATGATGTGTTTCGAACGAGTCTGACACATGAGACACACTAACTACACAAAATGAGGTCATGCGTGAAAACATCGAGAACAAATCATGAGTCTACGTTTAATTCTGACCAACAACCACAGAGTTGTGACAGAGATAAATAATATAATGGATATAAATGAATGAGTTGAATTACAGCCAATCAAAGTTCATGGTCAATAGTGATCAATTAAAAGAGAAGTTTTTTTTAATGAGATTCATGTTGGTGATAATGTGAGAGATATTGAATGTGAAGCTGTGACTCACTCTTTTCCTTCTTCATCAATGTCGTCAACTTCGTATCTGGAGGAAGAAAACATTCAGAGCTGTGATGTCACATCCTGTTCTATAACGTTATGATGCGTTGGAAGCGTGCGGCGCTCTCACTTGTTGGTGGAGTGGTTGTAGCTGACCACCTCAGCCAGGATCCACTGCTCATCTCCGTCCACGGCTTTCACCCTCGCTGCCACTTTGTCGCCCTGTTTGGCCACGTAGTCGCTGCTGGCAGGCGTCGCCCCGCACAGAGGGGGGGGGCTGAAAGAACCGGGGGAACTTCAGAATCACACAAACTTCTCTGCGTTCATTCAGTGCTTCTGGTTTCAGTTGGTGAGTGAGCTACCTCTCTCCAGGCTTTCCGATCCACAGAGGGAGCGTCATGGCCGACTGCTGGAGGAGCGTCATCAGGACGCCGCGCCTCATCGTCTTCCTGGGGGGGTCGCTGTCACTGTAGACGCCGGCCATCTTAGCAGCTGGTTGACAATTCAGAAATGAAATTAAAAAACACAAAATGGCAAAAACACAAGCAAGAGTGTGATGCACTTGTTCATACCTATCCTCCTCTCCTCCAGCAACGACTTGATTTCTGCGATTTTATCAAGAGCGTGACGCAGGATGCTGTGGGGGGGGGGGGGGGGGGGTGAACAACACACATGGATTTCCTTTTTATGCTCAGCAGCCTTGAGAAAACTATGAGTAGTGTATGAGGAGTTATAACTTAAGCTCGAAAATTATTTGATGAAACACAGAAATGTTTGATTTAATATTAATTTAACACCTAGTGTTTACAACTGAGACCCAACAGAGCAACGTTACGTCCTCATACATAACACAATCACACATAACACAAAAACACAAGCCCATAGTTTTCAAACTAAAACGAGACCTGCAGCATTTACACAAGTCTCCGGTTCAGAGCTGGTAAAGTGTGGATGTGTAACCGTATCGACAGTGGTGTGTTTTGGAACTGGAACATAGTTTGGACAGAGTCTCGGGCCGGAGCGCGGCCACTCACCTGCACTCGGCCTCGGCGTCTGCTTTGGCTGTGGTGTACAGGCCCCTCAGCTTGGTCCTGTAGTACGGAGAAGCTGAGGAAAAAGACAAAATGCTGGAATAAGTTTGGAGTCACCAGAGACACAGTTAGAAAAATAAAATGAGGTTTGAAAACAGCAGAATATTAAGGTGTGAGGATCATGAGTCTGTGGATGGAAACAGTGAAGTGACTGACTTTTGTTTTCAGTCTGCATCCTCTCATGCGTCTTTTGAATATTCAGTAGATTGTGTTCACTCCGGGATCTTTCCTCCTGAAAACAAAGAGGATTTGGATCTGGTTCAATTTACTGTCGAGTCTACGTCCAGGTGAAGACTTGACTCCACCCTCACCTGCGTCTGTTTGATGAGCTGATGGAGCTCCGTCAGCAGCTCGGCAATCTTGGTATCAGCTGACATGTCCAAGCCTCCGAGATTCTGACAGTCAGAGAGTTTAGTTACAACAAACATACAAACGGTTTGAGACCAGAGGATTTGAGACTTGTGCACATTTCATTGGACGTTTCCTTTGGAACAATATTAAGGCCAAAATAATAAAAAATCAGGAGTAGAAAGTAGTTTGCTCTTAGACTGGACAGAATAAACTCATTTACAAATTTGTATCTTTTCTGTTGTTTCTGATGAACGTACTGATTCATTACTTATGGCTTAAGTTATCACTTTAATATAAACTGAACCATTTTATCAGGGAACTGATTCATAGGCGCACAAGTAAAATTGTACAAATTGTCCTTAGTGTTAAAGCTGCTGAACTACTAAATTAACTAGATAGTGTTATTTTAATATTTAAGGTGATTAAATCAAAGCTCTTCAGGTTGTTAGATTCAAGGAAATCAGATCATGTCTGAATTAACAGATTCTGAATCAAATTTGGTTTAAACTTCTCTGATCGAGATAAAAAGGTTCGTATTTTTTATTGTAGTCAGACAAATAAATTGGTATATAACGTTAGCTTCAATGCTAACTGTACAATTACACTGTAAATCAGCTGGTTTATAACGTTAGCTCCAATGCTAACTGTACAATTACACTGTAAATCAGCTGGTTTATAACGTTAGCTCCAATGCTACCTGTTTAGCTACATTGTAGCCACTGTGCTAATCGTTAGCTGACTTAGCAGCCTAGCTAACATTCGCCTGGTAATTGTTCGCGGAGCTTTGAGCTCGTGGCTCCGCGTCGAGGATCCGCTTCGTTCAAGCTTCTTCATGTTTTCATCTGAAACGGAAGTGCAGTTTCTTACTGTGAATCTTTCTGTTTGTTTACTGACGAACTGTTAGCTGCACGGGTTAGCTCCTTCTTCTTCTTCTTCGTGTTAGCGCTGGTCCGTGAAGCAGCTCCGAGTTCTACACCGCCCCCAGCTGGAGGAGAGTGGAACTGCAAGTTTGGACAGAACACGTGGAGCCACAAAAAGTTTATATACAAATAAACGGTGACTGACACGTGGTCATTTACAATCACATGACATAAAACATCACAACACAAAAACACAACAACACAACAATACAACAACATAACAACACAGCACAACATGACAACACAGCAACACATCACAATATAACAACACAACAACACAGCCCAACATAGCAACACAACACAACAACCCATCACAACATAACAACAATCACAACGCCTCCTTATGAAGCCAAATTTAAATTCACTGGAATCACACACACTCATATATACCAACCCTAACCCTATACATATATTAATATAGATAAACTCATATGTATCATAAACCACACAGACCTGCGGCTGCTTATCTTTAGTTGGATGTTTTCTGCAGTATAGTGAGTTGTTAAAGTCAAGTGTGTGTGTACTTGTTGCACAGGGCCTCGTGCAGCAGTGTAGACATGTCTGTGTGTTCTTCAGGACGTGTTGTTGTGGCCTGAACCAGACGTCAAATACAAACTAATGATTCACATCTGCTGCCGCTGGACACACAATCAAAACACGTGATATACAATCAGTCACTTATTTATCACTTTGGACAGAGACGTGCAGCAACCGACACAATACAAGGTTATACAGTCAGTGTTACAGAGGGTGTGTGTGTGTGTGTGTGTCTGTCTGTGTGTGTGTGTCTGTGTGAACAAACTGTAATATGAAGCCATGAAGCTGACGTCTAATCTGTAACCTAGATAGCCAAGTGTACACTGAGTGTGTTACACACCTGAGACGTGTGTGTGTCTGTGCCAGTGTGTATGTGTCTGTGTGTGTGTGTGAACAGAGAGCCCACAGTGTAACAGCTCAGGTCACCTCATTTGTCTGCAAATATTAACTGAGCTGTCGAGGAGATGAAAACAGGAAGTGAGACGTTCGGAGGAAACGTCCTGAAACCAGAGCAACACAACATGAGCAGCACAAGCTCCTGAAACCAGAGCAACACAACATGAGCAGCACAAGCTCCTGAAACCAGAGCAACACAACATGAGCAGCACAAGCTCCTGAAACCAGAGCATCACAACACGGGCAACACACCATGAGCAACTCAACGTCCTTGATTAAAAATTTAATTGAAAATGATCTAATTTACATTTTCAGAACATAAATCTGAACACAAACCAAATAAATAAAATAAAGATTGACGACATGCCAAATCCTCTCTATCGCCCCCCAGTGTCTGGCTGCAGTACAGGTCATGGACCTCGCCTCCTCCATGTTAGCAGATGATACATGGGCCAGACTAACAAATCCAAATACACGTTAAATAAATCTTTGTCAAAGATGATTTATGTCTAATTTTAGTGCAAGTTGTGATAAAATGAACCTGGACAGGAGCTGACAGAGGGAAATATCGTGTTGAATATTAATGTCTCTTTTTAATTATGTAGATGAGAGTGAAAGATCAGAGGAGGTTTTATTTCATTAGCGGAGGTGGAAGATATGATGGCTGCGTTGATGAAGGATGAGAAGAGGAGGAGAGGTGTAGTGAGGAGAGAAGGAGGAGAAAAGGAAGAGGAGAAGAGAAGAAGAGGAGTTGGAGAGGAGGCGAAGAGGAGGAGAGGAGGAGAGGAGGAGGAGAGGAGGAGAGGAGGAGAAGAGGAGAGGAGGAGAAGATGAGGAGAGGAGGAGAGGCGGAGGAGATGAGGAGGAGAAGAGGAGGAGGAGAGGAGGAGGAGAGGAGGAGAGGAGGAGAGGAGGAGAGGAGGAGAGGAGGAGATGAGGAGAGGAGGAGAAGATGAGGAGGACAGGAGGAGAGGAAGGGAAAAGGAAGAGAAGAGGAGGAGAAGATGACAAGAGGAGGACAGGAGGAGAGGAGGAGAGGAGGAGAGGAGGAGAAGATGAGGAGAAGAGGAGAAGATGAGGAGGAGAGGAGGAGGAGGACAGGAGGAGAGGAGGAGAAGATGTGGAAGAGATGAGGAGGAGAGGAGGACAGGAGGAGAGGAGGAGAGGAGGAGAAGATGAGGAGAAGAGGAGAAGATGAGGAGGAGAGGAGGAGAGGAGGAGAGGAGGAGATGAGGAGGAGAAGATGAGGAGAAGATGAGGAGAAGATGAGAAGGACAGGAGGAGAGGAGGAGAAGATGCGGAAGAGATGAGGAGGAGAGGAGGAGAAGATGAGGAGGAGAGGAGAAGATGAGGAGGAGAGGAGGACAGGAGGAGAGGAGGAGATGAGGAGGAGAAGAGGAGGAGAAGATTAGGAGAAGATGAGAAGGACAGGAGGAGAGGAGGAGAAGTGGAGGAGAGTCTGTGATGAAAGGATCTTGATGATCAGAGGCCCCCAGGGTTAATAACATCCACAACATTTATAATAGCATGTTATTATTGTTATTATAATACAGGAGGAGCCACTTTACATTTTAATTATCTGACTCAATCAATAATCAACAGGATCAAACTCTTTTTCAGTTTTTGGATTGAGTTCTCCCCACGGATGTCCCCTAGGCCACAAGGGGGCGCTGCTGCACAGACATTTTTATACGTAAACTTTCTTAAAGATGTTAAAAAGATCAAACTTAAAATTGTATCAAAACAAAAATTTGCTCTTTGTGTTTCAATATTATTTTAGTTTCAGGTTACGAAGAGTTAACGTTTTCTAGCAAATCAAACAAACTCTTTGAACTTTTGTTCTGAGATAAGATGAGTCCAATGTTTGTTTTACAGGTGAACACGTAACAAGAGTTTTAACAGCAAGGAGATCAGCGACACACACACACACACACACACACACACACACACACCGACAGACACACACGCGAAATCTGCAGCTGCTGATAAAGAAAGAAAAACAGCAGATTTGAAACGAAGGTCAAACACAAACACGAGTCATCAACGGATCCAATGTTTCAAAAACACAAAGTCAGTGTTTAATAAATCGGGACGAGGTCAAGTGAACAATTAATAAATAAAATATCACACAATAAATCTAAGTTCCACCTCGTGTTTGCTCATGTTTGTTACTTGACGTTTTTTTATATATTTTTTACACTTCAGCTTCAACACTGTGTTTGGTTTAATTTAGTATTTGTTATAAACTTGTTGTTAATTATAAACCAGGGACACATTATTGAAGTTGTTATGTTTTTATACGACCTCACCTGAGAATGTAGAAGTCAAGATTTTACACACGTCATGTTTGTTCTGTTTAAAATAAAAAATCAGCTGGAAGACATGCGTAACTGGGGAAGCCTCTTGTGGCTGAAGTTAGTATTACACCAACAAATACCTCACAAAGGAACCATTAAGAATAAAGATTAGTAAATATTATCCTGGGCCGAAAGTAATAACAACTGTTTCACAGATTTAAAAGACAAATTAAAACTTAAAAATATGAATTCACAGATGAATAAAATACCCAGCCCCCCCCCCCCCCCCCCCCCACACACACACACACCACCACCAAAACAAACAAACAAATACAACAAATCAAAAACCGTTGTTTTTAATGAAAAATAAATAAAATCCTCTCAGAGAGTCTGCTGACTTTTGGGAAAAACTGATGCAACACTTACAGAAGGAAAAAGGGAGGAGGAAAAAGAGGAGAAGAGGAACATATGAGTGTTTATGAAAGGAGGAGTGAGTTTGGAGGAGGAGCAGAATGTTCCTGTTATATAAACTCAGAGAACAGAGGAGAAAATAGATCCTGTTGTTGTTCTGCTCTGAAGAAGAAGAAGAAGAAGAAGAAGAAGAAGAAGAAGAAGAAGAAGAAGAAGAAGAAGAAGAAGAAGAAGAAGAAGAAGAAACTTCTGCAGCTTTTATCAAACAGTGATTTTTCTCAGACAAACATGAGTCACGTGGACGTGAAGAACATGAAACCCTCCACCTTTGAAGACGAGAATTATGATAAATATGAATATTATAATCTGACAGATAAATACTCAGGTGAGGAAACTAACCCTAATCTTTTTAATAATGTGTGTGTTGAAGAATGCGTGTTTCTAACACCGTGTGTGTCTGACACTGTGTGTGTTTAATACTGTGTGTGTTTGTGTTGCAGAGGGCTCGGCTCGTAAAGGTCGAACCAAGAAGGAGGCCAGCGACAACACCAACAGACCGAACCCTTCAGGACACGAGAGGAAGATCGTCGAGAAGCTGCAGAACAGTGAGAAGAAAACCAAAGAGTGAACTCTGAGGTGAGCAGAGAGAAGCATGTGTTCACGTGTAGAGAGCAGAGAGAATCATGAGTTCACGTGTAGAGAGCAGAGAGAATCATGTGTTCACGTGTAGAGAGCAGAGAGAATCATGAGTTCACGTTTAGAGAGCAGAGAGAATCATGTGTTCACGTGTAGAGAGCAGAGAGAATCATGTGTTCACGTGTAGAGAGCAGAGAGAATCATGAGTTCACGTGTAGAGAGCAGAGAGAATCATGTGTTCACGTGTAGAGAGCAGAGAGAATCATGAGTTCACGTGTAGAGAGCAGAGAGAATCATGTGTTCACGTGTAGAGAGCAGAGAGAATCATGTGTTCACGTGTAGAGAGCAGAGAGAATCATGAGTTCACGTGTAGAGAGCAGAGAGAATCATGAGTTCACGTGTAGAGAGCAGAGAGAATCATGTGTTCACGTGTAGAGAGCAGAGAGAATCATGTGTTCACGTGTAGAGAGCAGAGAGAATCATGTGTTCACGTGTAGAGAGCAGAGAGAATCATGAGTTCACGTGTAGAGAGCAGAGAGAATCATGTGTTCACGTGTAGAGAGCAGAGAGAATCATGTGTTCACGTGTAGAGAGCAGAGAGAATCATGTGTTCACATTCATTTATTCAAAGTTTATAAACAAATATTAAAAGCAAAACTCAGCAAG